>NC_092167.1:35093864-35256364 GCF_045791955.1 Oncorhynchus clarkii lewisi | reverse complement strand
CCTGAACAGGCAGTTAACCCACTGTTCCTAGGCCGTCATTGAAAATAAGAATTTGTTCTTAAATGATTTGCCTAGTTAAATAAAGGATAAATAAATAAAAGACACATTCTTACAATCCAGTGGTGATTCTAACTGACCTAAGACAGGGAATTTTTACTAGGATTAAATGTCAGGAATAGTGAAAAACTAAGTTCAAATGTATTTGGCTAAAGTGTATGTCAACCTCTGACTTTAACTGTACATATTCACATTATGCACAAACACACGTGTGCAAAGGTTCATACACATATCAATTACACCCCAGCCAGAGGGTTTAATTATATGGCAAAGTTGAGTAACAGGGCAGCATCACCCACCTGAGCTACTTTGCTCATCAGTGCCTTCCCGATACCTTTACCTGTGATGCCAAAAGAGAGACATGCATGAGATATGAAACGTAGGGTTATTTATCGGCTTAATGCGGCTGGTATAAATGAACTGATTAAGCAAAATACAAATCAATGTGCGGTCCACATTTTTCTGTTTGACAAATATTGTTCCTGGAGACCATCTAGACTCATTTATTTGGGTGCGAGGCGAGTTCTACTTTTAGAATTTGTTTTGTTGTACACTGGTGGAAATGGGAGAGAAACAGGTGCAAACTGTGCAATCGCTTAGTGGATCAGGCAAATGTTGCGTCACACTAGTTTAACAGATGTACAGGAAGTTGACAGCAGGATAGGTGAATTGCAAGACCTCCACGTACAGTGCATTCGGAAAGGTTTCAGACCCTTTGACCTTTTCCACATTTTGTTGTTACAGCCTTATTCTGAAATGGATTCATTCGTTTTTTCCCCCTCATCAATCTACACACTATACCCCTTAATGACAAAGCAAAAACATGTTTTTAGAAAAGTTTGCAAATTTAAAATAAAAAATTAAAAAACTGAAATATCACTTTTACATACAGTAAGTATTCAGACCCTTTACTCTGTACTTTGTTGAAGCACCTTCGGCAGCAATTACAGCCTTGAGTCTTCTTGGGTCTGACGCTACAAGCTTGACACACCTGTATTTGGGGAGTTTCTCCCATTCTTCTCTGTAGATCCTCTCAAGCTTTGTCAGGTTGGATGGGGAGCGTTGCTGCACAGCTATTTGCAGGTCTCTTCAGAGATGTTCGATCGGGTTCAAGTCCGGGCTCTGGCTGGGCCACTCAAGGACATTCAGAGACTTCTCCCGAAGCCACTCCTGCGTTGTCTTGGCTGTGTGTTTAGAGTCGTTGTCCTGTTGGAAGGTGAACCTTCACCCCAGTCTGAGGTCCTGAGGGTTCTCGAGTAAGTTTTCATCAAGGATCTCTCTGTACTTTGCTCCGTTCATCTTTCCTTCGATCCTGACTAGTCTCCCAGTCCCTGTCGCTGAAAAACATCCCCACAGTATGCTCCTGCAACCACCATGCTTCACTGTAGGAATGGTGCCAGGTTTCCTCTAGACGTGACGCTTGGCATTCAGACCAGAGAATCTCGTCTCTCATGGACTGAGAGTCCTTTAGGTGCCTTTTGGCAAACTCCAAGCGGGCTGTCATGTGCCTTTTACTGAGGAGTCGCTTCAGTCTGGAAGTGTGCCTTTTACTGAAGAGTACTGCAGAGATGGTTGTCCTTTCGGAAGGTTTTCCCATCTCCACAGAGGAACTCTTGAGTTCTGTCAGAGTGACCATTGGGTTCTTGATCACCTCCCTAACAAACCTGTTTTAACTTTGTCATTATGGGGTATTGTGAGTAGATTGATGAGGAAAAAGGCTGTAACGTAACAAAATGTGGGAAAGGTCAAGGGGTCTGATTACTTTCCAAAGGCACTGTATATTCTGAATCCTCCTCTCTTGTTTGATTAAAACAAAACTGGTCAAGACCAAGGCCCATATTCACAAAGCATCTCAGAGTAGGAGTACTGATCTAGAACACGTTTTTAAATCATGATGATTAAAGGGGTTGGTGGGGAGGGCTGATCCTAGATCAGCACTACTACTCTGAGACGCTTTGTGAAGACGGGCCCTTAAGTAGCTGTCTAACCTCTGAAATCAGGCATCACATACAGGTCCTCCATGTAGAGGGCCCGTCCTTTCCACGAGCTGTAGGTATAAAAGTAAAGTGCGTAGCCCACCTTGGCATGGCCTGCAAACAAACACACAGGTATCAAGGTCAATAATATCAATAATAATATATATCATATTGACTGCGCACACCCTTAAAACACACATACATTTATACATGCTGCTCATGCTTGCGGACAGACAGGCAGACACAAACGCACACATGCTGCCCATCTGCTGGTAAGCAAGCAGGCAGACACTAAGGTCAAGTCTATGTGTCAGGACATACTGTAATACTGAACACACAGAAAAACATGTCCACACACACTTAAAACTCACTCACAAACAAACAGACACACACTCACAGAAGAACTAAAAACCTCTCCCCAGGCGTAGGTACGTGCGCAGGCACACACACACACACACACACACACACACACACACACACACACACACACACACACACACACACACACACACACACACACACACAGCAATAGATGTGAAGAGGTGTCTGTTAATGAAATCAACCAGGTGGCCAGGCAGGCAGCTTCTGTTCTGAATGTGTAAAAAGAGACGTGTTATGGAAGGGAAAGAGTCTGGCAGCTGTTGGAATGCATAATGTTCTTGTTCTGGTGGCTTCATAAAAAAAATGATGTCAAGCCCCTTAGATGATGAGTGGGCAGAGAGAGAGCAGCATAGTCAGCCCTGACAGAGGATGGTTAGGTAACAAAAAGAGAGCTAATTAACATATGGAGCCAGCCTGGTTACTATGATGGGGAGGGTAGATGGAGAAGATGTTATAATATATCTGAAATCATGGAAGTTCATGAAACATGGTTTCTGAATTGGGATCAATCAAAAAACAGCATTGTGGCGACCCATTCTATTTCGGTTTCGTAAATAATTTGAAATTCAATTCATGAATTTAAAGTATAATTTATCTCCAATCTCTTTTTGAAGACATTAATTGAATTACCAGTCACTTTCTGAATTGATGGAGTTCAAAGGGAATTGACCGCAACCCTGGTCATGTCAGCACATAGAAACTGTGTCTATGGTTAGTTCTTCTCTCACCCTCTTTGGTCCTGTGTTGTTCGGGTACTTCTGCGACGATACCATGAAAGAATGGGTTTTTAATGAACCCATCCTGCTCCAAATCTGGATGGGAGAGATGACAAAGATACAGAACAGAAAGGGTTAAAGTGATCTACACTCGAAGAAAAAAAGGATTCCAAAAGGATTCTGCAGCTGTCCCCATAGGAGAACACTTTTTGGTTCTAGATAGAACCCCTTTTGGTTCCAGGTAGAACTTTTTGGGGTTCCATGTAGAACCTTCTGCTGAAAGGATTCTAAATAGAACCTAAAAGGATTCTACCTGGAACCAAAAAGGGGTACTTTAAAGGGTTCTCCTATGGGGGCAGCCAAAGAACCCTTTTTGGTTCTAGATAGAACCCCTTTTGGTTCCAGGTAGAACTTTTTGGGGTTCCATGTAGAACCTTCTGCTGAAAGGATTCTAAATAGAACCCAAAAGGATTCTACCTGGAACCAAAAAGGGGTACTTTAAAGGGTTCTCCTATGGGGGCAGCCAAAGAACCTTTTTTCGAAGAGTGTAAACTCATCATTGAGTGAAAGAAAAAGTATGTTAAAATATGGCATTTAAATTACAAAAAATTAAATAGGGATTTTTTTAAATAGCTGGAATGGATTAATCTACCTTTCTGTGTAACTTTCACTTGGTCCAATACCTTCTCGTATTCAGCCAGTTCCTGAGGACACATGAGGACATAAAATACACATTAGGCCTAACAAAATGGCATTAGTGTTATTGATTCCAAACATAACTTTGATTTAGCACTGAGACTATCATATAAGGCTTGTATTCTTAATAGGGCACAAGGGAGTGCCTGGATACAGGCCTTAGCCGTGGTATATTGTCCATATACCACAACCCCGAGGTGCCTTATTGCTATTATAAACTGGTTACAACCAGAGCAGTAAACCTTGGTATACGGGTTATCCCACGGCTGTCAGCCAATCAGCATTCAGGACTCGAATCACCCAGTTTATAAAAGACTCTCTCACACTAGGGACACGTTTTTTTGTTGCAAAACGTTTTGCCGTTTGGAGTAAACGTTTGCCTTTGTAAAAAGTTTTACAACAGACCAAACGTGTTGCAACAGAATCTGACTAATGAATAGACCCCAGGACACGTTTTGGAAGGTTCCGGTAGAAATACATAATATAGAACAAACATTCCTCTCCCCGATATATAGACCAAGGAACCACGTTGGCTCCATTTATGGCATTTGGTCCAACGTTCGACAACGTTTGGCAACATAACGGGGCCAGGTTTGAAAAAAACATTTGTATAAAAAATAACTGTACAAATATGGCTACTGTAGGATATCGAATAAGACTATTTTGTTTTGCCAGACAAATAATGGATACAATGTAGCCTAACAGTTGCTGCAAACAAATTATTTTATTTCTCATGATGAGGAGCAGCGATCTATGTATTGTGGATACTGACGTAATATTTCTATGCAAATATATCATTAATGTCTCCAAATTCCAAGCACGTGTGGGGCGGCCATGCACACGCGCATTTGTGGCAGCTCACCAAAATCATCCGCGCGATATCTTTGCAGTCTTCTAGTGTAGAAGCACGAATGGAGAAATCCATATTATGAAATATATATCAAGGATGTAGAATATTAAAAGACAGACAGAGGTCAGACCAAGGTACAGTAATCCGGAAAAGTGCAGGAACGTGATAAACTCGCTTTTACATCACAACCGTAAAGTCTAGGCTGTTAATAATTTAATAGCGCCCTCCGTGCGTAGGTGGCGACCGTGGGAACTCTTCAGGAAACGCAGTCAACCCGAGTAGCATCAGTGGACCTCGAAATTATACTGGGCCTACATAATATTAATTTCGAACACAAAAAGCACGAATTGGAAGAACATGGACAAAGTAATTGCCTACAGTGAGGAACATCGTTGCAGTTTTAACCCTATCAGCCCCGAGGCCCCAGCAAAAATCATATTTTCATTTATCTGACTTTCAATTATCTGTATGTCCAGACCTTATATTTAGCCTAACAATTTTATTTTCAGGACAACCAGGGATACAAGTACAACACAAAACAATTTGACATAAACAGTTGCATTTATGACTTTTATTGACAAACGGTCTGAAAAAGCAGAAACCTTATAAAAATGAATTTATGTGAATGCTGTAAGTACAGAAATTGTTTTCTCAGTGGGAAATGAATATACAATTAGCTAGGGACAACTGTGTGGAGTTTGGAGTTTGTGACAGCAACTATGTGAGTTTATTACAATGTTATTGGCACTATGTCCTTGGATTTCCTATGATCTCCTATGTAGAAGGACCCCTTCGCTTCTAACAACTTGTGAGCGTCATAGAGCAAAACATGTTACATGTTTGTGTCAGCTTTTCGTAGATAACCCTTGGGGATCCGCTATTGTCTCATAAACACTGCTCTCTCAGCCCGGTTTAAAATTCTTTGCACATCTGCTGAGACATCCATTACATTTTGCATTTTGAAATATGTGTGTAATGCCAAATCAAATCACATTTCATTCGTCACATGCTTTGTTAACTACAGGTGTAGTTTAACAGTGAAATGCTTACTTACAAGCCCTTCCCAGCAATGCAGAGTGAAAGAAAATAGAGAAATAATAGAAAAGTAAAACACGTAATTATAAATACACAACGAGTAACGATAAATTGGCTATATAAACGAGGTATCAGGGGTACTATGTAATTGAGGTAGATATGTAAATACTGTATAACTAGGAATGAAGTGACATATAATCAACAGTAGCAGCAGCATACACTACCATTCAAAGATTTGGGATCACTTAGAAATGTCCTTGTTTTTGAAAGAAAAGCAATTTTTTTGTCCATTAAAATAACATCAAATTGATCAGAAATACAGTGTAGACATTGTGAATGTTGTAAATTACTATTGTAGCTGGAAACGGCAGATTTTTAATGGAATATCTACATAGGCGTACAGAGGCCCATTATCAGCAACCATCACTCCTGTGTTCCAATAGCACGTTGTTTTAGCTAATCCAAGTTTATTATTTTAAAACGCTAATTGATCATTAGAAAACCCTTCTGCAATTATGTTAGCACAGCTGAAAACTGTTGTTCTGATTAAAGAAGGAATAAAACTGACGTTCTTTAGACTAGAGTATCTGGAGCATCAGCATTTGTGGGTTTGATTACAGGCTCAAAATGTCCAGAAACAAATAACTTTCTTCTGAAACTCGTCAGTCTATTATTGTCTGAGAAATGAAGGCTATTCCATGCAAGTATTTGTCAAGAAATTGAAGATCTCTTGAAGATGTACTACTCCCTTCGCAGAACAGAGCAAACTGACGCCTCACAAGTCCTCAACTGGCAAAACACCAGTCTCAACGTCAACAGTGAAGAGTTGACTCGGGATGCTGGCCTTCTAGGCAGGTGGGGCATATAGAGTTGAAGTTGGAAGTTTACATACACTTAGGTTGGAGTCATTAAAACTTATTTTTCAACAACTCCACAAATTTCTTGTTTACAAACTATAGTTTTGGCAAGTCGGTTAGGACATCTACTTTTTGCATGACACAAGTCATTTTTCCAACAATTGTTTACAGACAGATTATTTCATCACTTATAATTCACTGCATCACAATTCCAGTAAATCAGAAGTTTACATACACTAAGTTGACTGTGCCTTTAAACAGCTTGGAAAATTCCAGAAAATGATGTCATGGCTTTAGAAGCTTCTGATAGGCTAATTGACATCATTTGAGTCAATTGGAGGTGTACCTGTGGATGCATTTTTAAAATATACAATTTTTATTTTATTATTATTGTTTTTTTAGCCTGTTTTTCATGTTATTTTGACATTAATACCTGTCACATATCAGTTTGCAAACAATGTAAAACATTTTTATTGAGTTAAAATCATGGTCTCTTTTTTGCTTTCTTGAATAAGGCAGTTCCAAAATGCAGGTTTTTCAGCCTAGCTCAATGCTTCCTGTGGTGGAGGGGCAGCCAGCGGAAAATATCAAGCGTTGCAAAGCAATCACTATTTTGCTTCCCCTGTCCTCTATTCCGTGGAGAGGGTGTGTGGTCCAAATCTGGGTTTAAAGATCTCTTTTCCAAGTTTAAAATGATAAATATTCACACGCAACTTCATGGGCCAGAAAAGGTTGAATGCATTGGCCATACTGCCAATCCAGCATGACTTCTGCCACGTTCAAAACAACTAGAAACTTGGAACTGGGAAATCTTAGACTTCATTGAGTTCAAGACTACTGGGAACTTTGAAAAAAACGAGCTCCGACTGTTTTGAACAGTTATCCAACTCGGAATTCCAAATCAGGAACTCTGGCCTCTTTCTAGAGCTCCGACCTGAAGATCGCTGACGTCATGATGCAATATTGTTTTTTTCTCTAAAGTTCCCAGTTGTCTTGAAAGCACCATGAATCCAGGGAATGCCAGGATATCCGCGCCACCTTCCTGTTCAAGTAAGCACAGCACAACAACAACAATTCCAAAAATGTCTTGTATGCTGTTGCATAAATTATGTAATATGCCAAGGAGTTATGTATACTGTAGCTAAGAAAGTAATACTAAGTGTATGTTGTATTGTAAGCTGTTAGTAGCCCATGTGCCTCACCCTAATAATTTGATACCTATCCCTCTTATAATTTAGCCTACTGTTCTGACTTTGTGGTGCACATGTAGCCTATAGCCTGTTTTAGAGAAAGGTCAGCATCGAATATTGTAATAGAGCTTTCATTGTCTGCTTACATACCCCCTTTATTTATCTTACAGTTCTGACTTGGTGTATAGGGAGAACACAAAGAATGGCCCATGTTCTGAATTCTGTCGCTGTACATTTCAAAAGTGCTGAACAAATAGTTATATTGACTATGTCCGTCTTAGCTCGCTCATTAATGTCTTAATCTAAATTATAGATCGCCTCATTCACTTATGCCATAGTTTGTACATCTCAATTGTTATAGGCGTTTTGCTTATATACAGTACAAGTCAAAAGTTTGGACACACCTACTCATTCTTTGTTCTTTATTTTTACTATTTTCTAAATTGTAAAATAATATTGAAGAGCTCAAAACGATGAAATAACACATGTGGAATCATGTAGTGACCAAAAAAGTGTTAACCAAATCAAAATATATGTTATATTTTATATTCTTTAAAGTAGCCAACCTTATAATTCACTGCATCACAATTCCAGTAAATCAGAAGTTTACATACACTAAGTTGACTGTGCCTTTAAACAGCTTGGAAAATTCCAGAAAATGATGTCATGGCTTTAGAAGCTTCTGATAGGCTAATTGACATCATTTGAGTCAATTGGAGGTGTACCTGTGGATGCATTTCAAGGCCTACCTTCAAACTCAGTGCCTCTTTGCTTGACATCATGGGAAAATCAAAAGAAATCAGCCGACCTGAGAAAAACAATTGTAGACCTCCACAAGTCTAGTTCATCCTTGGGAGCAATTTTCAAACGCCTGAAGGTACCACGTTCATCTGTACAAAAAATAGTACACAAGTATAAACACCATGGGACCATGCAACCGTCATACTGCTCCGGAAGGAGACGCGTTCTGTCTTCTAGAGATGAGCGTACTTTGGTGCGAAAAGAGAAAATCAATCCCAGAACAACAGCAAAGGACCTTGTGAAGATGCTGGAGGAAACAGGTACAAAAGTATCTATATCCACAGTAAAACGACTAAAAAGCCAGACAACGGTTTGCAACTGCACATGGGGACAAAGACCATACTTTTTGGAGAAATGTCCTCAGGTCTGATGAAACTAAATTAGAACTGTTTGGAGGAAAAAGGGGGAGGCTTGCAAGACGAAGAACACCCTCCCAACCTTGAAGCACGGGGGTGGCAGCATCATGTTGTGGGGGTGCTTTGTTGCAGGAGGGACTGGTACACTTCACAAAATATATGGCATCATGAGGCAGGAAAATTATGTGGATATATTGAAGCAACATCTCAAGACATCAGTTATAGCTTGGTCGCAAATGGGTCTTCCAAATGGACAATGACCCCAAGCATACTTCCAAAGTTGTGGCAAAATGGCTTAAGGGCAACAAAGTAGTAGGCAACAAAGGCATCACAAAGCCCTGACCTCAATCCTATAGAACATTTGTGGGCAGAACTGAAAAAGCATGTGCGAGCAAGGATGCCTTCAAACCTGACTAAGTTACACTAGCTCTGTCAGGACGAATGGGCCAAAATTCACCCAACTTATTGTGGGAAGCTTGTGGAAGACTACATGAAATGTTTGACCCAAGTTCAACAATTTAAAGGCAATACTACCAAATAATAATTGAGCGTATGTACACTTCTGACCCACTGGGAATGTGATGAAAGAAATAAAAGCTGAAATAAATTATTCTCTCTACTATTATTCTGACATTTCACATTCTTAAAATTAAGTCGTGATCCTAACTGACCTAAAACAGGGCATTTTTACTAGGATTAAATGTCAGGGATTGTGAAAAACTGAGTTTAAATGGATTTGGCTAAGGTGTATATAAACTTCCAACTTCAACTGTATATAAACTGTATGCTACTGTATTTTGAGTTTAAATGGATTTGGCTAAGGTGTATATAAACTTCCAACTTCAACTGTATATAAACTGTATGCTACTGTATTTTGGTCAATGCCACTCCGAAATTGCTCATCCTAATATTCATACATTTCTTAATTCCATTCTTTTACTTTTAGATTTGTGTTTATTGTTGTGAATTGTCAGATACTACCGCACTGTTGGAGCTAGGAACACAAGTACTTCACTACACCCACAATAACATCTGCTAAATATGTATATTTGACCAATAACATTTGATTTGATTTAATTTGATTAGATTAGATTTTTGAGCCCCAACTGTTTAGCTAAAATATACAATTTTTATTTTATTATTATTGTTTTTTTAGCCTGTTTTTCATGTTATTTTGACATTAATACCTGTCACATATCAGTTTGCAAACAATGTAAAACATTTTTATTGAGTTAAAATCATGGTCTCTTTTTTGCTTTCTTGAATAAGGCAGTTCCAAAATGCAGGTTTTTCAGCCTAGCTCAATGCTTCCTGTGGTGGAGGGGCAGCCAGCGGAAAATATCAAGCGTTGCAAAGCAATCACTATTTTGCTTCCCCTGTCCTCTATTCCGTGGAGAGGGTGTGTGGTCCAAATCTGGGTTTAAAGATCTCTTTTCCAAGTTTAAAATGATAAATATTCACACGCAACTTCATGGGCCAGAAAAGGTTGAATGCATTGGCCATACTGCCAATCCAGCATGACTTCTGCCACGTTCAAAACAACTAGAAACTTGGAACTGGGAAATCTTAGACTTCATTGAGTTCAAGACTACTGGGAACTTTGAAAAAAACGAGCTCCGACTGTTTTGAACAGTTATCCAACTCGGAATTCCAAATCAGGAACTCTGGCCTCTTTCTAGAGCTCCGACCTGAAGATCGCTGACGTCATGATGCAATATTGTTTTTTTCTCTAAAGTTCCCAGTTGTCTTGAAAGCACCATGAATCCAGGGAATGCCAGGATATCCGCGCCACCTTCCTGTTCAAGTAAGCACAGCACAACAACAACAATTCCAAAAATGTCTTGTATGCTGTTGCATAAATTATGTAATATGCCAAGGAGTTATGTATACTGTAGCTAAGAAAGTAATACTAAGTGTATGTTGTATTGTAAGCTGTTAGTAGCCCATGTGCCTCACCCTAATAATTTGATACCTATCCCTCTTATAATTTAGCCTACTGTTCTGACTTTGTGGTGCACATGTAGCCTATAGCCTGTTTTAGAGAAAGGTCAGCATCGAATATTGTAATAGAGCTTTCATTGTCTGCTTACATACCCCCTTTATTTATCTTACAGTTCTGACTTGGTGTATAGGGAGAACACAAAGAATGGCCCATGTTCTGAATTCTGTCGCTGTACATTTCAAAAGTGCTGAACAAATAGTTATATTGACTATGTCCGTCTTAGCTCGCTCATTAATGTCTTAATCTAAATTATAGATCGCCTCATTCACTTATGCCATAGTTTGTACATCTCAATTGTTATAGGCGTTTTGCTTATATACAGTACAAGTCAAAAGTTTGGACACACCTACTCATTCTTTGTTCTTTATTTTTACTATTTTCTAAATTGTAAAATAATATTGAAGAGCTCAAAACGATGAAATAACACATGTGGAATCATGTAGTGACCAAAAAAGTGTTAACCAAATCAAAATATATGTTATATTTTATATTCTTTAAAGTAGCCAACCTTTGCCTTGATGACAGCTTTACACATTCTTGGCATTCTCTCAACCAGCTTCACCTAGAATGCATTTCAAATTGTTGTGAAGGAGTTCCCACATATACTGAGCACTTGTTGGCTGCTTTTCCTTCACTCTGCAGTCCAACTCATCCCAAACGGGTTGAAGTCGGGTGATTGTGGAAGCCAGGTCATCTGAGACAGCAGTCCATCACTCTCCTTCTTGGTCAAATAGCCTTTATACAGCCTGTAGGTGTGTTGGTTCATTGTCCTGTTGAAAAACAAATGATAGTCCTACTAAGCGCAAACCAGATGGGATTGTGTATCGCTGCAGACTGCTGTGGTAGCCATGCTGGTTAACTGTGCCTTGAATTCTAAATAAATCACTGACAGTGTCCCCAGCAAAGCACCCCCACACTATCACACCTACTCCTCCTGTCACGCCCTGGCCATAGAGAGGCTTTTATTCTCTATTTTGGTTAGGCCAGGGTGTGACTAGGGTGGGCATTCTATGTTCATTTTCTATGTTTTATATTTCTTTGTTGTTTGGCCGGGTGTGGTTCTCAATCAGAGGCAGCTGTCTATCGTTGTCTCTGATTGAGAACCATACTTAGGTAGCCTTTTCCCACTGGGTTTTTGTGGGTAGTTGTTTTCTGTTTTTGTGTCTGCACCAGACAGAACTGTTTCGGTCATTCTCTTTATTGTTCAGTTCAAATAAAAAAGATGAACACGTACCACGCTGCACCTTGGTCCTCACCTTCTTCCACCAACAGCCGTTGCACCTCCATGCTTCACGGTGGGAACCACACATGTGGAGATCCTCCTTTCACCTACTCTGCATCTTACAAAGACACGTCGGTTGGAAACAAAAATCAAAAATTTGGACTCATCAAACCAAGGACAGATTTCCATTGCTAATGTCCATTGCTCGTGTTTCTTGGCCCAAGCAAGACTCTTCTTTTTATTGGTCTCCTTTAGTAGTGGTTTCTTTGCAACAATTTGACTATGAAGGCCTGATACACGCAGCCCCGTCTGAACAGTTGCTGTTGAGATGTGTCTGTTACTTGCACTCTGTGACGCATTTATTTGGGCTGTAATGTCTGAGGCTGGTAACTCTAATGAACTTATCCTCTTCAGCAGAGGTAACTCTGGGTCTTCCTTTTCTGTGGCGGTCCTCATGAGTGCCAGTTTCATCATAGCGCTTGATAGTTTTTGCGACTGTGCTTGAAGAAACTTTCAAAGTTATTGAAATATTCCGCACTGACCTTCATGTCTTAAAGTAATGATGGACTGTCGTTTCTCTTTGCTTATTTGACGTGTTCTTGCCATAATATGGACTTGGTCTTTTACCAAATAGGGATATCTTCTGTATACCACCCCTACCTGTCACACCCTGATCTGTTTCACCTGTCTTTGTGCTTGCCTCCACTCCACCCTGATCTGTTTCACCTGTCTTTGTGCTTGTCGCCACCCCCCTCCAGGTGTCGCCCATCTTCCCCATTATCCCCAGTGTATTTTTACCTGTGTTCTCTGTTTGTCCGTTGCCAGTTTGTCTTGTCAAGCATACCAGTGTGTTTTTCCATGGTCCTGTTTTTCCAAGTTTGTTTACTAGCTCTCCCTGTTCCAACCTGTTCTGCCTGCTTTGAAACTGAGCCCACCTGCCTCACCATTCAGCCTGCTCTGACCTCAAGCCTGCCTGCTCCCCTGTACCTTTCGGACTCTGACCTGGTTAATGAACTTCTGCCTGTCCCTTGTATTTTAATAAATATCAGAGACTAGAACCATCTGCCTCCTGTGTACGCATCTGGGTCTCGCCCTGTGCCATAATCGTACGAACTGGCCATGACTGACCCAGCAGACTCGGACCAGCCACCATTGAAAAACATGAAGAGTTACTTCAGAGCCTTATGGAAGGTCTCCATACGCTGTTGGGTACATCATGACCAGGGTTTCAAGACGTTACTAGAACAATTCTGTGGACTATCTATCAGGCAGCATGCCACAACGGAGACCTCCCAGACTCAGTAATTCCCCTGCCAGTGATTTTGTACAGCCTACCCCGGCTTCCCGAAAACCCTGCTTACTTTCTCCTGAGCTCTATTTTGGGGGTCCTGGAACCTGCCGGGCGTTTCTTTCCCAGTGCTCCCTCATCTTTGAGTTACAGCCCTCTTTGTTGCCTTCATCCCGTTTGAGAATAGCCTATCATATAACGCTAATGTCTGGTAGGGCGCTCTCCTGGGCTATGGCGGCTTGAGAGCAACAATCCGCCATTTGCCTTCATTTGGAAGATTTAATTTCAGGGGTGAGGAAGGTATTAGATTATCCGGTGTCTGGGAGAGAGGCGGCCCAAAAGCTACTTCGATTACGTCAATAACCCCGTAATGTGGCAGACTACGCAGTAGACTTGGAACCCGGATACTCTGTTTGATAGCTTTCTTCATGGACTATCTGAGGAGATTAAAGACGAGCTCGCAACTCGGGAGTTACCCCTGGACATCGACTTCCTCATAGCCTTAACAATAAGGATTGATGTACGGGAGTGCAGGAGGGAGAGGAGGTCTGTTTTCGGCTCCATTCGTTCGTCCAAGGCTGCTCGCTCGCCCTCGAAGAACCCCAGAAGTCCCTGATGCCTGCATTTCCGAGAGGATTTGAAGGTACCGGACAACCCTCGGGAATCATTGGGAACGAGTGACTCGTTTTCTACTGTACCTACGCAACGGGGCAGAGCTAGGTTGTCACCTCAGGAACGGCTACAGAGGCTTAACTCCAACAGTTGCCTGTATTGTGGTGCAACAGGGCATTGCAATTCCGCCTGTCCACGATTGCGGAAACATTATGTACCAAAAAAGTTAAGATCAGCGCAAAAAAACACAATTCATTGCAGCGTCATTCTCACAAAACGTGTATCAAATATGTATATAAAAAATATATCAACACTGTTTTGTGGTGGTTATATTTGGGCTCGTGCACCATACCTGTAGCTTATAAAATAACAACACTTTATAACACTTCTACTTGGCATATCATCACCTGGTTAAATATTAGACCCATAACTGTGACAGAGTACAGGGATTTTCAACCTGGAATAGGGGTAGATGTAACATAGTACATGTAAATCTGTCTCCCTCCATTTAGTATGCAATGTTACATTTCGTATTGGTATGTATTAATTTGTGGATGTCCATCGTCCATTTCAGATGATATGTTACAAATTACAATTCGTATGATATGATACGAATTACAATTTGTTGTGGCTAATGTTGGCTAGGTGGCTAATGCTAACGTTAGCTAGGTGGCTAAAGTTATTTAGGCTAGGGGTTAGGGGTTAAGGTTAGGTTGGGAGTTAGGTTAATAGGGTTAAGGTTAGGGTAAGGGTTAGCTAACATGCCAAGTAGCTAAAAAGTAGTAAGTAGTTGCTAATTAGCTAAATTTCCCCATGATGATATTGGAACGTGCAACCTTTAGGTTGCTAGACATTTGCATTATAAGCCCAACTATCCACCCCGTCTAACCACCCTCCTTTCATTTTTGCCTTAAGTAACCTTCTGTCTTATGTAAAAATACCAAACGTAACATTTCATACTAATCTTCAGTGTCCTGGATTTACATTTAGTATGTTACGCCTAGTCTGAGACCCGCCTGCAGATTTTATCCCTAAAAATAGAAAAGGGGTAGTGGTTGGGTGTAAAAATAGATTTGACACAGAGGGGTTTTCACAGTACAGGGCATTGAGTAGGTACAGACAGGGTGGGGAGGAAACGGGAAGGAGGGGGCGCACGAGCTTCGATGCCGTCATTACAAGACTCTACCCTTGAAAAATGGTGACTTGTGTCTAAAATAACACTTACGTTCAAGCCAGGGAGTGAGGTTTCATTCTAGACGGACTAACGGCTCTTTCTTTCATTTGACGTAGGCAAAGGCAGAGCTTGCCACTGTTCTCATCAGCCTCTTTGGGCCCTGCTGATGACGCGCGCGCGCGAAAACCTGGAAGGTTTTTTATAGACTCACTAGAGAATTCAACAGTTGTGTAAAGTACTTAAGTAAAAATACGTTAATGTACTAAGTAGTGTTTTTGGGTATCTGCACTTTACTTTACTATTCATGTTTTGTACAATTTATACTTTTAATCATCTACATTCCTAAAGAAATAATGTACTTTTTACTCCTTACATTTTCCATGACATCCAAAAGTACTGGTTACATTTTGAATGCTTAGCAGGACAGGAAAATTGTCTAATTCATGCACCTATCAAGAGAACATCCCTGGTCCTCCCTACTGCCTCTGATCTTGTGACTCACTAAACACAAATGCTTTCTTAAATTATGTCTGAGTGTTGAACTGTGCCCATGGCTATCCATACATTTTTTTTTTTATAAAGAAAATCATATGTCTGGTTTGCTTAATATAAGACATTTTCAATTATTGATACTTAAGTACATTTAAAACCAAATACTTTTAGACTTTTATTCAAGTAGTATTTTACTGGGTGACTCACTTTTACTTGAAAATTGTGTACTTTTTCCAGCACTGGAACTCATGCGTTTAGATATGGAAACATTGTAAAGAATATGAGTGTGAACAATGAGAGAGAAAGTCAGGGAGAAAGTCAGAGAGAAAAATAAAAAGGGGAGCTTTCAGTGGGCTACTGTTAGGCCTACTCATAATGCGTCATATCAGGCCCATACAGGATTGCAGAAAAAGTATGGAGATCAAGGCAAGGGTTATATGCACAAAAACAGCATCTTTCATTTTATTGCATACCCTTATTTCACATGTAAAGAAGGAATAATAAACGTATATTGCCTATTGTAATACATGTGTAATCAAATATTTATATTTATTGTCCTGAAGTTTGTAGATCTTTAAAAAAAAATACCTGGTAGGGTAACAGTTGAATACCCCTGCTATAGATGAATACATGACATTATCCATTGTTTCATAAATGCAGGGTTGGGTAGGTTACTTTCTAAATGTAATCAATTAGTTATTAGTGACCTGTCCAACATGTTTAGCAGTTACGTAACTTTTGGAATATCCGAACTCGGTAATGTAATCTGATTACTTTCCTCCTTCTCCTTAAGAGTCATTAGGAGAAGACAAAAATAATCCAACAAATACAATGTGGTGTGTTATCATAGTGGTCTCTGACTTGTGGTCAGACTGGCTCAGGTGCAACAAACTTAAACTTGCACTGTTTTTCATTGCTGAATTAAATGTCATTGACAAAACAGAAAGTTGTCATAATGTATTTTTTTTCCACAAGCATCCTTTCTGAATTTAAAAAGGTTCCTTTAGTTTTTCTAAAGTATATGTAATCTGATTACAATATTTTTGCTTATTACGTTAAAGTTTTGTTATCAGATTACATGTAACCGATTCAATGTAATCAGTTACTCCCCAACCCTGCATTGACTTCTGTGCCAAGTGTTAACAACTAACCAACCATTATACAAGGTTGACATTATCAATCCATGTAGTAAAATGTTTTGGTAACATTAGGGCTTCCTGCTTCAAACTGTTGAATGTCAACGTGCAAAACATTTTTAGGTAGTTTTTTTTATTTGAAGGTTTTATTCTTCACTTTGCCAATTCCACTTAATAGGTGTACAGCACACATTATCAAGGTACACATTACGCAGACCCTGGTTAATAAAACTAACTTATTTTGGGCACTGTTCCAAGCGGGACATCTGGTGGATGGGGTTACTAATGTAGACTACTAAGAGCTGTAACTGCTTTCCTAGTCCTGGAGCCAAGTACAATTGTGGCCAAAGATATTGGCACCCTAGCACTTTTTTTCAAGTAACTTACAATTTTCCCTTAAAATGAGTTTAAATTTGCCCAAGTATTTGGTTCCCACAACTCTTGATTTTACTGCTAATATTACAGAACCTTTTAAAATGTTTTATTCTGAACTTATTACATCCATTTAAATCAGAAAATAAACAGAAGGGCCTCCCGAGTGGTGCAGCAGTCTAAGGCACTGCATCACGGTGCTAGAGGCGTCACTACAGACCCGGGTTTGATTCTGGGCTGTATCACAATCGGCCACAATTGGCCCAGCGTTGTCTGGGTTAGGGGAGGGTTTGACCAAGGGAGAGGCTTTATTTGGCTCATTGCGTTCTAGCGACTCCTTGTATTTTTTATTTATTTTGGGGGTGGATCAACTTTAATATTGCAGATAGATTGTTGCTTCCATCAATGTAATTGTCTGCATAATTTCCAATCCACCATTTCCAATTGCCATATATTTTTGCCATATATTTGCTATTTCACAAAAGTTCTGAACCTATATACATTTTACAGACCCGTATGTTTTACATTTGTTATCTTGTCGTTATTAGACCCACCCTTCAGCTCCATTCAACCCCTCCCATCTATCTCTTAACACCATCCACTTTGTCACTACTTCCGCCGAAGTCGGTCTCTCTCCTTGTTTGGGCTGCGTTCGGCGGTCGACGTCACCGGTCTTCTAGCCATCGACACTCCATCTTTCATTTTCCATTTGTTTTGTCTTGTTTTCCCGTACACCTGGTTCACATTCCCTCATCAGACTAAATGTATATTACTCTCTCTTTCCCTGATGTCTGTGTGTGGAATTGTTCTTTGTGCAGGGTGTTACGCTACAGGCTGGCTTGCGCTAGGTTTGTTTGTTTTGTTTAATTCGGTTCATGTTACCATGGTTGTGCTTTGTGCTGCCTCGCCTGTGCCTTTGGGCCAGGGTGTATGTTAAAGTTCTCCTGTTATCACCCATCTCTGCTCCCCTACGCCTGACTTCCCGGCAACCAGTTACTCACCCCGTTACAGAATTCCACACAATCAATGGAGTCAGCAGAAGCGGGTACCATTGTGGGGGTAGAGGAGCCGTCCGGGAGCATGCGGCAATGCTTCACCATCTCAGCGTGGTCATGGACCGTGTGGTCCAGACTATGGACTGCTGGGAGAGACAGGGAGTCCCTCCAGCAGCCCCACCAGCACAACAGGGGTCTCCACTACTCGCCTCCCCTGCACCCGGTCCCAGGGGGATTCGTTTCTCCCTTCACAGGGAGTTTGATGGGACGGCGGCACGCTGCCAGCGGTTCCTGCTGCAGCTGGACTTGTATCTGGGGACTGTCCACCCGTCACCCTGAGAGGGTGTTCGCCCTCATCTCGTGCCTGTGGGGAAAGCCCTGGAGTGGGCTAACGCCGTTTGGGTAGAAGGATATGTGGCGCTGGACCACTTCAAGGAGTTCACGCGCCGCTCTGCCCTCGGGCGGGTGGTCGAAGACTGCCCGGAACGTCTCTTCCACCTGAGGCAGGGGACGAGGAGCGCCCAGGAGTTTGTCCTGGACTTCCGGACCCTGGCCACCGGAGCGGGATGGAACGGCAGGGCCCTGATTAACCACTATTGCTGCAGCTAGCGCGTGGATGTCCGTTGGGAGTTGGCCTGCAGGGACACCACCCTCAACTTTGACCAGCTAGTGGACCTGTCCATCTGGCTGGATAACCTGCTGGCCACCCGCGGATGTTCAGACGCGGCTCTGTGGGTTCCATCTCCCAGCACCACCGCTCCGGTGCCTATGGAGCTGGGGGGTGCTGCGCTCAGGGAGGCCGGAGGGGGGGCCTTCACGTGCACCATCTGTGGCCACAGAGGTCACACTGCCGGTCTGTGTCGGGTTGGTTTGTCTGGGGGTCGAGGCAGCAGGCAGAGCGCTCTGGCATCATCCCAGGTGAGCTTGCACCATTCTCAACCAGAACCCTCTGTTGCCCACCTGTTTTTGCAAGCCAACTTTCCTGAGTTTTTCCCGCATTCCCAGCATAAGGCGCTCGTCGATTCAGGCACGGCTGGGAATTTTATCGACAGAGCATTCGCCCATAGTTTAGGGATCGCCATTGTTCCAGTGGTTAAGCCCTTTCCAGTTCACGCGTTTGACAGTCAACCATTAGGGTCCGGCTTTATCAGGGAGGCCACCACTCTTTGGTCATGGTGACGCAGGGGGATCACAGGGAGAGAATCAGTCTCTTCCTCATGGACTCTCCTGCGTTTCCCATGGCGCTAGGCCTTCCCTGGTTAGCCTGTCATGACCCCACTGTTTCATGGCAATGGAGAGCTCTCACGGGGTGGTCGCGAGAGTGCTCGGGGTGGTGTTTGGGGGTTTCCATTGGTGCTACTACGGTGGAAAGTCCAGACCAGGTCTCCACCGTGCGCATTCCCCCCGAATATTCCGATTTGGCTCTCGCCTTCTCTATGAAGAAGGCGACTCAATTACCACCCCATCGTCGGGGGGATTGTGTGATAAACCCTCAGGTAGACGCCACACTTCCCAGGAGTCACGTGTATCCCCAGTCACAGGCGGAGACGGCGACTATGGAGACATATGTCTCCGAATCTCTGCATCAGGGGTACATTCGGTCCTCCACTTCACCCGCCTCTTCGAGTTTTGTTTTGTGAAGAAGAAGGAGGGAGGTCTGCGCCCGTGTATTGACTATCGAGCCCTTAACCAGATCACTGTGAAGTACAGTTACCCGCTACCTCTCATAGCCACAGCGATTGAGTCAATGCACAGGGCGCGCTTCTTCACTAAACTAGATCTCAGGAGCGCTTACAACCTGGTGCGTATCCGGGAGGGAGACGAGTGGAAGACAGCGTTCAGTACCACCTCAGGGCAGTACCTCGTCATGCCGTACGGGTTCATGAATGCTCTGTCAATCTTCCAAGCCTTTGTGGACAAGATTTTCAGAGACCTGCACGGGCAGGGTGTAGTGGTGTATATTGATGACATTCTGATATACTCAGCTGCTCGCGCCGAGCATGTGTCCTTGGTGCACAAGGTGCTTGGTCGACTGTTGGAGCATGACCTGTGTGTCAAGGCTGAGAAATGCCTGTTCTTCCAACAGTCCGTCTCCTTCCTAGGATACCGCATTTCCACCTCAGGGGTGGAGATGGAGAGTGACCGCATTTCAGCCGTGGGTAATTGGCCGACTCCCACCACTGTAAAGGAGGTGCAGCATTTTTTAGGGTTTGCCAATTACTACCGGAGGTTTATCCGGGGTTTTGGTCAGGTAGTGGCTCCCATTACCTCACTGCTGAAGGGGGGCCCGGTGCGTTTGCAGTGGTCGGCTGAGGCGGACAGGGCTTTTGATCACCTAAGGGCACTGTTTACCTCGGCTCCCGTGCTGGCCCATCCGGATCCCTCTTTGGCGTTCACGGTGGAGGTGGACGCGTCCGAGGCTGGGATAGGAGCTGTGCACTCTCAGCGCTCGGGTACGCCACCGAAGCTCCTCCCCTGTGCCTTCTTCTCGAAGAAGCTCAGCCCGGTGGAGCGAAACTATGATGTGGGGGACCGGGAGCTGTTGGCTGTGGTCAAGGCGTTGAAGGCGTGGAGACATTGGCTTGAGGGGGCTCAACACCCTTTTCTCATCTAGACTGACCACTGCAACCTGGAGTACATCCAGGCAGCGAGGAGACTGAATCTTAGTCAGGCAAGGTGGGCCATGTTTTGTTTTCACCCTTTCTTTCAGACCAGGTTCCCAGAATGTTAAGGCAGACGTACTGTCCCGGCTGTATGACACAGAGGAGCGGCCCATGGATCCTTACCATTCTCCCGGCCTCCTGCCTGGTGGCGCCGGTAGTATGGGAGCTGGACGCGGATATTGAGCGGGCATTACGTGCAGAGCCCGCTCTCCTCCAGTGTCCCGCTGGCCGTCTGTACGTTCTGTCTGCTGTCCGTGATCTATTGGGCCCACACTTCACCCTCCTCTGGTCATCCAGGCATCGATCGGACGGTGCGCTGTCTGAGTGGGAAGTACTGGTGGTCCACCTCGTCAAATGACATGAGGGTTTATGTTTCCTCCTGCTCGGTGTGCGTCCAGTGTAAGGCTCCTAGGCACCTGCCCACAAGTAAGCTACACCCCTTACCCGTTCCACAACGGCCTTGGTCGCATCTGTCGGTCGATTTCCTCACCAATCTTCCTCCCTCACAGGGTAACACCACTATCCTGGTCGTTGTTGACCGGTTTTCCAAGTCCTGCCGTCTCTTACCTCTGCCCAGTCTCCCTACGGCCCTACAGACTGCGGAGGCCTTGTTTACACACGTCTTCCGGCACTACAGGGTGCCTGAGGATATAATGTCTGATTGGGGTCCCAAGAGGGCGTTCATGGAACGTCTGGGGGTCTCGATCAGCCTTACCTCAGGTTTTCACCCCAAGAGTAATGTGCAGTTGGAGAGAGTAAACCAGGATGTGGGTAGGTTTCTGTGGTCTTATTGTCAGGACCGGCCAGGGGAGTGGGCCAGCGCAGACCGTCACTGCAGTAAGACCCCGGTGTTCGCACCGGGGACCGTGTCTGGCTCTCGACCCGAAACCTGCCCCTCCACCTGCCCTGCCGGAAGCTGGGGCTGCGATTTGTGTGGCCATTTAAAGTTGTGAGGAGACTGAGTGAGGTTAGTTACCGGTTACAGCTTCCCCCCGATTACCATATTAACCCCTCGTTCCATATGTCTCTCCTCAGGCCGGTGGTGGCTGGCCCGCTCCAGGAGTCTGAGGTGCGGGAGGTTCCTCCGCCCCCTTTGGACATCGAGGGGGCCCCGGCGTACTCTGTTCGCTCCATACTGGATTCGAGGCATCGGGCGAGGGTCCTTCAGTACCTCGTGGACTGGGAGGGGTAGGGTCTGGAGGAGAGATGCTGGGTCCCGGTGGAGGACGTTTTGGACCCTTCTATGCTGTGGGAGTTCCACCATCTTCGTCCGGATCGCCCTGCACCTCGCCCTCCGGGTCGTCCCCGGGGCCGGTGTCGGCGCGGTCAGGGGGGGTGGTACTGTAAGTCCCTCTCCTTGTTCGGGCGGCATTCGGCGGTCGACTTCACCGGTCTTCTAGCCAACGTCAGGCTGGCTTGCGCTAGGTTTGTTTCAAACCTAGGTTTGTTTGTTTTGTTTAATCTGCTTCATGTTACCGTGGTTGTGCTTTGTGCTTCCTCGCCTGTGCCTTTGGGCCAGGGTGTATATTGAAGTTCTCCTGTTATCACCCATTTCTGCTTTCCTGCGCCTGACTTCCCGGCAACC
This sequence comes from Oncorhynchus clarkii lewisi, assembly GCF_045791955.1. NCBI lineage: Eukaryota > Metazoa > Chordata > Actinopteri > Salmoniformes > Salmonidae > Oncorhynchus > Oncorhynchus clarkii. The sequence continues at coordinate 35,233,908 of NC_092167.1, read as the reverse complement.
AGTTACTCACCCCGTTACACATATTGGATTTCTATTTGCCATATATTTTTAAACTGTGCTGTGATGCTTCACAAAAGTACCGAACCTTTCTATTCTCATAGTTTCTACAGATTGTAAAATAATTTATATTATTGATCGATTGACTATGACTTTTCAAATCACCCAGTATTGATATCTGCAGCGTAGCTCCAGGTAAATGTTGCGATTCTTCAGCCTTTCCTGGACCTGTGAACAAAAACGAGCTACATATGGACAGTACCAAAATAAATTATCTAATGACTCTGCGTCCTCGCAGCAAAATCTTCAGAGCTGGGAAGATTGTATCCCCCATATATATAACATTCTATTAGCTGCAATCGTTTTGTCTAATAATTTCAATTGAAAAATTCTAAGTTTTGAATCTGGTGTCATTTTGTGTGTCAATTCATAAACCACGTGCCATGGAATCGGTACAACGGAGATATCTTCCTGCACCTTTGTACTGGTAGTTTGGCCCACTCCTCTTGCAAACTGCCCCAGTTCTCCCAGATTAGAAGGGGGCCTTCTCCCAACTGCTGTTTTCAGATTTCTCCAAGTTTTAAATGGGATTTAAATCTGGACTCATTGCTGGCCACTTCAGAACAGTCTAATGTTTTGTATTGAACCCATCCTGGGTACTTTTTGAAGTATGTTTGGGGTTATTGTTCTGCTGGAAGACCCAGGACCTTTGACAGAGACCCAGCTTTTTGACACTGGGTCCAACATTGCACTCCAAAATACCTTGGTATTCTCCTGATTTCATGATGCCATGCACACGTTCAAGGAACCCAGTGCCAGAGGCAGCAAAGCAACCCCAAAACATCACTGAACCTCCTCCATGTTTGACTGTAGGGAAGTTGTTATTTTATCTGAAGGCTTCATTTTGTTTTCTGTGAACAAAGAGATGGTGTGCTTTACCAAAAAGCTCTATTTTGGTCTCATCTCATCAAGATTTTGGCATGTTGAGGTGTGTTTTGGCTTGATGGGCTCCCAAATAATTTAGGAGCTCTTTTCAGCCGGTACAGGAAGCTGCCTTCTTTCCTGTTAAGTCTATCCCGTGATTGGTCTGTGAGCTGAGGAGTATTTCCATGGCATAAGCATACTTCTGGATAGATAACATGGCCTGGAGCACAAAGAACAACAACTTAGCCCAATGTGGGGAATATAGGACTATTGTGATAAGGGAACTACTCTAGTGGGTAGACGCCTTCTAGTGTTAATCTATGTAGGCTGGCGGTTTTTCCCCATAGGAATGAAAGGCCACAAGGGAATGCATTAAAAGTACATTATGATTCCTCCTGTTAAATCTCTCACTCACTCACTCACATAAGAAGCAGGAATGCACATCTGATATTGAAGAGAGATCTTACTACACATATTTTACTAATGTAAAGAGCGCCCCCCTCTCTCTCTCTCCCTCCCTCCCTCTCATATATACACTGAGTGTACAAAACATTAGGAACACCTGCTCTTTCCATGACATAGACTGACCAGGTGAAAGCTATGATCCCTTATTGATGACACTTGTTAAATTCACTTCAATCAGTGTAGATGAACAGGAGGAAACAAGTTATAGAATGATTTTTAAGCCTTGAGACAATTAAGACATGTATTGTTTATGTGTACCATTCAGAGGGTGGTCCACCACCGAAAGGACATCCAGCCAACTTGACAACTGTGGGAAGCATTGGAGTCAATATTAGGAAGGTGTTTCTGATGTTTGGTAATAAATTTGTTTCCAAATTTTGTTATGTTGCAGCCTTATTCTAAAATGTATTACATTGTTTTGGTCCTTCATCAATCTACACACAATTCCCCATAATGACAAAGCAAAAAATTGTGTTTTAGAAAAAAAATGTTTTTCAAAAAAGTCAAGGGGTCTGAATACTGTCCGAGTGCACTGTATCCTTCACTGGTTGTTACAACTCTCAGTGCTTGTGCTGCAGTAACATTTGTGACCAGAATTTGGCTACCATAGATTTATGGGAAATGTAATAGTTTATTTGGTATGTTAATTAATAGATGATGACTTGTTCAGGGCAGATTAGGACAGCACAGTAGGCTAGGTCATGAAGTAAAAATATTGTTTAAATAAAGCGATTTCTACAGCCCCCTCCTCAAATGATAGGAGAGGAGGAATTCAGTTATTTTCAAACTGAATTCCTCCTCTTAAAACAATCAGTCACTACTTTGTCTGGTGATCCGGGATAAAATAGGAAATTAGATCATCATGTGCGCTGACTTAACCCTGCCGCAAGAGAAAGAGAAAGAAAAACAGAGAAGAAAAAAAGGAGACACCATCTCACTCAGTCATTCTCCGCCACAGACTTTAAACTCTCATCTGTAAACCATATTAGGAAATGTGTGGTTGTCGTGTCACTCCAGTAGGCAGCCCACTATAGGGCGAGAGGCAACGAACAATGTGTATTCAGCTCGCCTTCGCGGCTCACGCCTACTGATAACTGTTGGACATGTGACTCAAGAAGGTCAGGTCAGGTCAGTCTCTGTCTGACACAATGGACGCTTAGAGAGAAAATTAAACAATAACCCAGTGCAACCTGTTCTGGTAAATCAGATAATTTATCCACAGACATTAAATAGGCATAGATTTTCAGGCTTACTTCCCAGAATGACCTATTCAGCAAAAGCTTGTGTTGCCCCTATTGCCTTGCCCTAGGCCTCTCTCAAAGTAAAAGGTGTTTACAGATAACGGACATTAATTTGTTGCCATTGAAACAAGAGGCACAACTTTGTAAATTGTTGTAGCCTACTTTTTCTTGTAAACGTGCACTGGTTCAGGTGTTTCCCAATAGACCTCGGTACAAAGTTTACGTTTGTAGTCGGCCTACATCAGGGATGGGCAAAACTTTTGGCTCAAGGGCCACGTCGAGATTTCAAAATTCAATAGAGGCATGCACAGAATTTGACGTATTTGTTTGTCATAATCAAATGTATTAGATTGAATGTTTTCCTCATCAATCTACACATAATCCCCCATAATGACAAAGCTAAAACAGGTTTTTACAAATTTTTGCTAATTTATTAAAAATTAAAAACTGAAATATCACATTTACATACAGTACCAATCAAAAGCTTGGACACACCTAGTCATTCAAGTGTTTCTTTATTTTTACTATTTTCTACATTGTAGAACAATAGTGAAGACATCAAAACTATGAAATAGCACATATGGAATCATGAAGAAACCAAAAAAAGTGTTCAACATATGAAAATATATTTTAGATGGCATTCACTGACCTTCAATGTAGCAGAATGTTTTTGGTACCCTTCCCCAGATCTGTGCCTCAACACAATTCCTTTGACCTCATGGCTTGGTTTTTGCTCTGACATGCACTGTCAACTGTGGGACTTATAGACAGGTGTGTGCCTTTCCAAATCCAATCAATTTAATTTACCACAGGTGGACTCCCATCAAGTTGTAGAAACATTTCAAGGATGATCAATGAAAACAGGATGCACCTGAGCTCAATTTCGAGTCTCATAGCAAATGGTCTGAATACTTATGTAAATGAGGTATCTGTTTTTAATTTTTAATACATTTGCAAAAATGTCTAAAAAAACTATTTTTGCTTTGTCATTATTGGGTATTGTGTGTAGATTGCTGAGGATTTTTTTTAAATTCCATTTTAGAATAAGGCTGTAACATAACAAAATGTGGAAAAAGTCAGGGGGTATGAAAACTTTCCGAAGGCACTGTAGGTACATTATCGTTTCTACATACTTTCTATTTAGTTTTAGAAATAAAATTGCCTGGATGTAACGGTTTTCTGTATGAGAAGGAGAGTCGGAGCAAAATGCAGCGTGTAGATTGCGATCCATGTTTTAATAAACAAACGTAAAACACGAATCAATACAAACACTACAAAATAAAGAACGTAACGAAAACCTAAACAGCCCTATCTGGTGAAAACACATAAACAGGAACAATCACCCACAAACACAGTGAAACCCAGGCTACCTAAATATGGTTCCCAATCAGAGACAATGACGAACACCTGCCTCTGATTGAGAACCATATCAGGCCGAACATAGAACTAGACAAACTAGACATGTAACATAGAATGCCCACTCAGATCACACCCTGACCAACCAAAACATAGAAACATACAAAGTAAACTATGATCAGGGTGTGACAGTACCCCCCCCCCCCCCCAAGGTGCGGACTCCGGCCGCAAAACCTGAACCTATAGGGGAGGGTCTGGGTGGGCATCTGTCCGCGGTGGCGGCTCTGGCGCTGGACGTGGACCCCACTCCATAATAGTCTTAGTCCACCTCCTTAGCGTCCCTAGATAGGTTACCCTCCTAAATGACAGCTCGGGACAGAGGGGCAGCTCAGAACAGAAGGACAGCTCGGGAGAGAGGTAGCTCGGGACTGATGGGTAGCTCAGCACTGAGAGGAAGCTCAGCACTGAGAGGAAGCTCAGGCAGGTAGTTGGATCCGGCAGATCCTGGCTGGCTGGCGGTTCTGTCAGATCCTGGCTGGCTGGCGGATCCTGGCTGACTGGCAGATCTGGCGGATCCTGGCTGACTGGCAGATCTGGCGGATCCTGGTCGACTGGCAGATCTGGCGGATCCTGGTCGACTGGCAGATCTGGCGGATCCTGGTCGACTGGCAGATCTGGCGGATCCTGGTCGACTGGCAGATCTGGCGGATCCTGGTCGACTGGCAGATCTGGCGGATCCTGGTCGACTGGCAGATCTGGCGGATCCTGGTCGACTGGCAGATCTGGCGGATCCTGGTCGACTGGCAGATCTGGCGGATCCTGGTCGACTGGCAGATCTGGCGGATCCTGGTCGACTGGCAGATCTGGAAGAGTCTGGTCGACTGGCAGATCTGGAAGAGTCTGGTCGACTGGCAGATCTGGAAGAGTCTGGTCGACTGGCAGATCTGGAAGAGTCTGGTCGACTGGCAGATCTGGAAGAGTCTGGTCGACTGGCAGATCTGGAAGAGTCTGGTCGACTGGCAGATCTGGAAGAGTCTGGTCGACTGGCAGATCTGGAAGAGTCTGGTCGACTGGCAGATCTGGTCGACTGGCAGATCTGGAAGAGTCTGGTCGACTGGCAGATCTGGAAGAGTCTGGTCGACTGGCAGATCTGGAAGAGTCTGGTCGACTGGCAGATCTGGAAGAGTCTGGTCGACTGGCAGATCTGGAAGAGTCTGGTCGACTGGCAGATCTGGAAGAGTCTGGTCGACTGGCAGATCTGGAAGAGTCTGGTCGACTGGCAGATCTGGAAGAGTCTGGTCGACTGGCAGATCTGGAAGAGTCTGGTCGACTGGCAGCTCTGGAAGAGTCTGGTCGACTGGCAGCTCTGGCAGCTCCATGCTGACTGGCTGCTCCATGCTGACTGGCAGCTCTGGCTGCTCCATGCTGACTGGCTGCTCCATGCTGACTGGCAGCTCTGGCTGCTCCATGCTGACTGGCTGCTCCATGCTGACTGGCAGCTCTGGCTGCTCCATGCTGACTGGCTGCTCTGGCTGCTCCATGCTGACTGGCTGCTCCATGCTGACTGGCGGCCCTGGCTGCTCCATGCTGACTGGCGGCCCTGGCTGCTCCATGCTGACTGGCGGCCCTGGCTGCTCCATGCTGACTGGCGGCCCTGGCTGCTCCATGCTGACTGGCGGCCCTGGCTGCTCCATGCTGACTGGCGGCCCTGGCTGCTCCATGCTGACTGGCGGCTCTGGCTGCTCCATGCTGACTGGCGGCTCTGGCTGCTCCATGCTGACTGGCGGCTCTGGCGGCTCCTTGCAGACTGGCGGCTCTGGCGGCTCCTTGCAGACTGGCGGCTCTGGCGGCTCCTTGCAGACTGGCGGCTCTGGCGGCTCCTTGCAGACTGGCGGCTCTGGCGGCTCCTTGCAGACTGGCGGCTCTGGCGGCTCCTTGCAGACTGGCGGCTCTGGCGGCTCCTTGCAGACTGGCGGCTCTGGCGGCTCCTTGCAGACTGGCGGCTCCTTGCAGACTGGCAGCTCTGGCGGCTCCTTGCAGACTGGCAGCTCTGGCGGCTCCTTGCAGACTGGCAGCTCTGGCGGCTCCTTGCAGACTGGCAGCTCCTTGCAGACTGGCAGCTCTATGCAGACTGGCAGCTCCTTGCAGACTGGCAGCTCTATGCAGACTGGCAGCTCCTTGCAGACTGGCAGCTCTATGCAGACTGGCAGCTCCTTGCAGACTGGCAGGTTTATGCAGACTGGCAGCTCCTTGCAGACTGGCAGCTCCTTGCAGACTGGCAGCTCCTTGCAGACTGGCAGCTCCTTGCAGACTGGCAGCTCCTTGCAGACTGGCAGCTCCTTGCAGACTGGCAGCTCCTTGCAGACTGGCAGTTCTGAACAGGCGGGAGACTCCGGCAGCGCTGTAGAGGCGGAAAGCTCTGACAGCGCTAAACAGGCGGGAGACTCCGACAGCGCTGGAGAGGAGGGCTCCGACAGCGCTGGACAGGCGAGGCGCACTGTAGGCCTGATGCGTGGTGCTGGCACTGGTGGTACTGGGCCAAGGACACGCACAGGAAGCCTGGTGCGGGGAGCTGCTACCGGAGGGCTGGGGTGTGGAGGTGGTACTGGAAAAACCGGACCGTGCAGGCGCACTGGAGCTCTTGAGCACCGAGCCTGCCCAACCTTACCTGGTTGAATGCTCACGGTCGCCCTGCCAGTGCGGCGAGGTGGAATAGCCCGCACTGGGCTATGCAGGCGAACCGGAGACACCGAGCGCAAGGCTGGTGCCATGTAAACCGGCCCAAGGAGACGCACTGGGGACCAGCTGCATAGAGCCGGCTTCATGGCATTAGGCTCGACGCTCAATCTAGCCCGGCCGACACGCGGAGCTGGAATATACCGCACCTGGCTATGCACCAGCACTGGAGACACCGTGCGCACCACTGCATAACACGGTGCCTGTCCGGTCTCTCTAGCACAGGGAGTTTGCGCAGGTCTCCTACCTGGCGTAGCCATACTCCCTGTTAGCCCCCCCCCCCCCCAAGAAATTTTTGGGGCTGCCTCTCGGGCTTCCTTGCCAGCCGTGTTCCCTCATATCGCCGGCTCCTCTCTCCGGCTGCCTCAGCTCTCCTAAGTGCCTCCACCTGTTTCCATGGGAGGCGATCTCTTCCAGCCAGTATCTCCTCCCAAGTGTAACAGCCCTTGCCATCCAAAACGTCCTCCCATGTCCATTCCTCTTTACGCTGCTGTTGCTGCCTGTTGACACGCTGCTTGGTCCGTTGGTGGTGGGTGATTCTGTAACGGTTTTCTTGATGAGAAGGAGAGTCGGACCAAAATGCAGCGTGTAGATTGCGATCCATGTTTTAATAAACAAACGTAAAACACGAATCAATACAAACACTACAAAATAAAGAACGCAACGAAAACCTAAACAGCCCTATCTGGTGAAAACACATAGACAAGAACAAACACACAGTGAAACCCAGGCTACCTAAATATGGTTCCCAATCAGAGACAATGACGAACACCTGCCTCTGATTGAGAACCATATCAGGCCGAACATAGAACTAGACAAACTAGACATGTAACATAGAATGCCCACTCAGATCACACCCTGACCAACCAAAACATAGAAACATACAAAGTAAACTATGGTCAGGGTGTGACACTGGAGTGTTTTTTAACCCAAAATAATCATTTTCCCAAACCTCCTACGGACCATAGCTTGCCCACCCCTGGCTCATATAGTTTATTTTACATATCTAGGCTACATTGTGTTGTCAGAATTTATGCGGATAATAAATAGGTCCATATAAGAAAATATTGATGAATGTGTATAGAGTTCAATCGAGTACAGGCTTAACTGAATGACAACAGAGACAGAATACAATATGGAATTTTATTGAATAGTTTGGGGTTGGCCTCGTCTCTGAGCAATGCTCCTCAGAGCCAGAAGCTGATGACAGGTTGCCCTATGCTGGGCAGCTGGCCTCGAAACCCCCCACTTGGAGAACGGGGTTCCAGTGACGGGCTTTCAGGTTATTATGCTGGTGGTGGTGGGGATGTGGAAGGTCATTGGAAGACTGCTGCTGTAAAACATCAAGTGACAGACAAGGGGTGAGTTGACATAAATACTACCTAGATTTATGCCCATTAGTTGACAGAAAGGGAAGTGACTATTGCACGAGTGCTCCCATAGGTTAATCAGCAAGTATGGCAGACTTGCCTTCGTGTGACATGCTCATTGGCTGAAGTTAATATGTGAATGACATTCCGCACACTTGCTAATGGTAAAGAGGAGAAGAGACGTGATGCTATCCTGATTAAGTAACATTATTAACATTACCATAAAAACACCTGCTTTGCTGATGGGGTAACATGGACACTCCCATATCAATACCTGCTATGCTTATGAGGTACTTTTTATAAACACTACAATGGATACCTGCTATGCTTATGAGCTACCTTTTATAAACACTACAATGGATACCTGCTATGCTTATGAGGTAACGTTATAATCATTACCATATAAATACCTGCTATGCTGATGTGGTAACATAACAGCTACCATACACTGTAAATACCTGCCATGCTGATGCGGTAACATTACAGCTACCATATAAATACCTGTTATGCTAATGAGGGAACATTATAAAACACTACCCTATAAATAGCAGCTTTACAGATGAGGTAATGTTATAGACTATACTATATAAATACCTGCTATGCTGATAGGTGAGATAGATGCAATATGAATTATAGAGTTTCCAAGATGAAGTGATGATCCATTCAGACCAGCCTTACTGATTGAACTTTCGCAACTACATTATATGTACTGATGAAAAGTACTTCTCAACAAGGAACTATGAAGATAGCTCTAGGGCTACAGTTTTTTCTGCAATGTGCTCAATAAATATTTAACAGCCATTCACACCTGCATTTACAGTAAGCCACAATATACAACCCAGTTCCTGTCCAATATATCACCCTACATTGGCCCATAAAAATGTTGTTGTCAGTTAACAAAACAACAGAGGCAACTTGTTATTCCTATAAGTAAACATTTCAATGGGCCTGCCTCTGATATAGGCACATACAGTAGGCCTATAATGCAGTGCAACACAGGCAGGGTGCATATAGCATAGCGACATCCTGAGGAAGTAGTTTCCCATAACAGTTTCCCATAACTTACACTAACGACCCGTCAAAGGCGGCCATCTTGGACGCAGTGTTGTGTTGTTGAGTTTATGGGGGTGCATTTGAATGTTTCCGATCAACTTTGACCAATTGGCCTAAAGTAAAAATATCACAATAAGCAGTGGTGGAAAAAGTACCCAATTGTCATACTTGAGTAAAAGTTAAGATACCCCAATAGAAAATGACAAAAGAAAAAGTGAAAGTCACCCAGTAAAATACTACTTGAGTAAAAGTCTAGTACTTAAGTATCAAAAGTAAAAGTATAAATCATTTCAAATTCCTTACATAAAAAAACACCACTTTTTAAATGTTTTATTGTGGATAGCCAGGGGCACACTCCAACACAAACTAAGCATGTGTGTTTAGTGAGTCTGCCAGATCAGCGGCAGTAGGGATGACCATGGGTGTTCTCTAGATAAGTGCGTAAATTGGACAATTTTCCTGTCCTGCTAAGCATTCAAAATATACCAAGTACTTTTGGGTGTCAGGGAAAATATATGGTTTCAAAATTACATTATTTTCTTTAGAAATGTAGTGAAGTAAAAATAAAATATGTGGTGAAGTAAAAATATAAATAGTGAAGTAAAGATGCCACAAAAAAACTACTTAAGTTGTACTTTAAAGTATTTTTACTTAAGTACTTTACACCACTGACAATAAGTGATGTGAAACAACGATTTAAATATACGCTTTTACGCTCATTCCTCAGAATGCAAAAACAACATTTCCTTTTGGGAAGGGACAAGGATGTTTAGGGATTGGCTAGCGGCCAAGCGCAGGCCTGTTGTGCTTAGTATTCTACTGAATGGAGTGTTTGGTGGGGCGAGCGGGAACCTTAGGTTTAATTTTTTGAAGACATCTCAGGGGTATACTACAAAGCAGCATCAATGAGTTAGCCAGCTAACTTTGACAAACAGCCAGAAATAACTATTGATTTTCTGATTCATTAAGAAAGCTTAGATATGTGTTTTTGGTTGTCAAGTCAATTAGACCATACCCATTTCAAGCTTATCCTTCTAAAAAATAAAAAGTTATTTCAGAATATTTAGCAAGTTAGCTGGCTAACTCATTGATTCTGATTTGAAGTACACTCTCTGGACTGGGACTGGGCATTGTTATCACTAAATTCAATAGAAACCGATTGAGGGTTTGAGGGGCGGGGGGCGGGGGGAGATTAAGTGGTCACACACACTCAAGCGCATGCACAAGCACACATACACACATGCAAGCACACACAGACACACACTCTCTCAATACTGGCAAAATGTTCTAATTACTAGATTATCCTGCATGGCTAACTGGTAACCCGACATACACGGTTGTCCTCAACAGACCTTGGTGGTCAGATTCAGTGGAAGCCTGGGTCTAACTAGCTCTCACAGTCTCATGTCAGAATTAGACATTCATCCGTGTTTCTCAAATGTCAAATTTCTAAGTTGTTCCAACGTCAAATTTCTATGTGTTTAAGGTTACTTAACTACACATTTTTAAGGTTAGGGTTAAGTTTAGGCATTAACTCTGAGATTTTAAGGTTGGGTATTAACTCCGAATGGTTAAAGGTAAGGGTTAAAGTTTGAGATAGGCTGAAAACAAAACTCTCAAAAACAAGTTTCTATTGCTGGATTCGAACGTGCAACCTTTGGCACCAGAGGTTCAAGGTCTACTTGAAGGTAACAGCGCTCACTGTTGCCCCTAGTGGCCGGTTTCCACGTTATGTCCAGACGTCCTCAGACATGGAGAGACATCGAATACTGACTTGTATCAAGGGTGCACTCAATACCAATATCCTGTATTACTATATTTTAAACAACAGGTGGGTCTAATCATGGATGCTGATTGGTTAAAACCGCATTCCAGTCGGTGTCTTTTCCACAAATTATCACCGCCTAAAATCTATGACGTTGAAATGCCTATTTACTCTGTTTCATCTGATTGCGAAATCGGCTATCTCATCAGCTCAGCAATTTATATGCTAGAACTACACTGTAAAAAGCATCTAGACATGATCTCCCATTTCTTTTAGACTATCATTTGGTTTGCAACAGCAGAGATTTGTTGGCTGATCAATATGAGCTTGTGACAACTGTACAACTCTAACCCTCAAAGTGTTCTCTAACCACTCTCCAAAAAAGTAGTGTGTGTTAGTCTTAACAGGCTGTTGATGGGTAGGGAAGTACAATTAATCATTTGAGATCATTTGAATGTCATTGATTATCTCATGAGTGTGTGTATCTTCACACTTCACACATTAATCTAAGTCATTCTTAATCACCTGAACTAGTGCCATTATGCTCTGGTCAAATGTACATTCCGTTTTGTTTTGCAAAGTTGCAATATATTGAGGTTTTTCCTATTATTTCCCAAAAGCCAAGATGTCAGATCAAACTTCTACTTGTTGAGAACTGTAAGTAGAATTCATAAAAGCGTGGCGGATGCTCTGATTGGATAGAAAAATGGAAAATGGATTTGGGATAAAATCTCCCATTCACAATGTTTTTTTTTACGGCTCATTTGTTCCCTTCTGTCAACAATCTCAGCGTGTTCTTTTAGCACTGATGTCCAAAAATGTATTGATGGAAACATGAGATAACAGAATACTGGATTGTTGCTGCTACCGTGGGTGTCAACTCAACTCATTTTATCGACACAACGTCTTGTTAACATATTGTTCCACTAAAAAGAGCCCCTGTGTGGTTCTCAAAAAAGCTTCAATCTCATTATCTTTTGCTTCAGAGATGCAGGAAGTGGCTGCTTGGAGCTGGAAACAAAAACAGAGGTTACTGACCTCCTTGATATGACTGTAGACACGGTGTCATGACGGATTTAGCCACCCATCGCAACCCGTTTCAACCAGCAAATACTCTGGTGTGAGTTTCCTGAAAGCTTCGTACCACTAAGTTCATCTTTCGCCCATTGCCTTAACCCCTGTTTTTGGATTGTCAATTCACAGCCTTCCTCTTCTTCTTTGGGATTGGGTTGGCGGATCGCATGAAACATTTGTGATACAAAAATAAAAAGGAAATGGTGAAAAGGAAAAAAAATTGCACCACCAACTAACGCTACACCTATATACCACTATTTCATAGAAATAAAATCACCACCCCATTCCACTACTTTGACCGTAACTGATCCTACACCAAGCCAACGGCCTGGGAGGATGGGACAACACCCCTCAACACACCGTGTAACTCTTCTGAAGTCAAATCTTGTATACCCAAATACTTCTCTGCAGCTGCCACCACAATATCTATCTTCCATTTCCGCGGTACAGTTGATAACCATTGCTATAAAACACTAAAAAGCCGACCTTACTGAAGCATAAAGGAATTGTTGCCCTATTCCTCTGTGCTGGCACAAATCTTCTACTCCCTGGGATCCTTTCAGGCTCCCTCACCCTTGACCCATCCTCCTCTACTTTCTCCACTGCCTCAGCATATTATACCTTCTGCACTACTCTGACTCTGGCAACCTCAACCTGCCTCTCTCACACCTGACACTTCCGATCCCCAGCAACATGAGCACCCCTACTGTTGAAACACACAAGTTTATACACGGAAAGTGCACAATCCTCTGTCCCATGTCCTCCTGCACACTTCCCACATCTTGGAATCTCCCTCCTACATACTGCTGTGACATGACCATAAATGTTGCACCTGAAACACTGCAGTAGATTCGGCACAAAAGCTCTAATATGATAACTGATATCCCAGCATGGCTTTGTTTGACTAGAGACTCTGACTCAAAACACAAAAGGACTGACAGTGACTCCTCTGTTCCACCATGCTCCCCACCAGGCCTGCGTCGCGCCAAATGGCAGGCGTCACAAACACCATGAATTTTCAACTTCAATTCCTCCACCTCCACACTTAACGCTACCCCAGAAATCACTACTTTCAATAGTGCCCTGTTCCTAAGAGCAAATCAAGAAACAGATCTTGACCCAAGTTGCGTGACAATTCACATCCTAGCCAGTTCTGCTCTGTTTCATTGGTAGAGCTGAAATCATGTTAGTTTAGTGGGTGGGTGGGTATGGTAGATGGTTCTTAGCGTCATCGGTGCCTAATAATAGTTCCACTGTGTACTGTAAGGTACTTTGGTGGGTGTGACTTCCAAAACTTAACAGTTCCTGCTGGGCCAAACCCAGATTAAACAGGGGCGCACTGTTCCTCTCTGAAACACACACGCACATACACACGGAACCATATAGCGTTTTCCATCACCTCAGCTCGAATGTCCCCCAACATAAAAAGATGAAAAAGAACATAGAAACTAGGGTAAATAACCCTGATTAGCAAGAGGCTATAGATGATGCAATGTACTGATGGGCAGTAGTGGTTTTCAGGCTACTGCAGTTTGTTGTCTGAGTCACTGTATTGTCAAAAAAAAACAATTGTGTATTTGTTTTAATTGAAAGAGCTAGGCTAATGGCCTAATTGGGGAGGCAGGGTAGCCTAGTGGTTAGAGCGTTGGACGCAAGTTCAAACCCCCGAACTGACAAGGTACAAATCTGTCGTTCTGCCCCTGAACAGGCAGTTAACCCACTGTTCCTAGGCCGTCATTGAAAATAAGAATTTGTTCTTAACTGACTTGCCTAGTTAAATTAAGGTAAAATATAATGTTACAGTGAATGTGTCCATAATTATGTTATCAGTCATTTACTTTCTATTTGTTTATGACACACAGTGACTGAGGTGTTATCCGTCCTTGTCCTCTTTATCAAGTCAATGCATATTTGGTTATGTGTGCATTTATGTATATAGTCTATACCAGCATTCCCCTATAGTAAGCCCTAACATTGCCTCCAGGTACTATTTGTCTTGGCTTTGTATTTTCTCCTCTTTCTCTGCTCAAAGCCCTATAGTTTTCCCCTTATCCCCTTGTGCGCCTTTCACTCAGTCACAAACACACACACACATTTCTCCCACCTTTCACTCACACACTCAAAACCCCCTCAAAGACGCAAATGCTCGTCCACTTGCATAGTAGGCCGGAGGCGCGCCCACGCTGTTCATAAGCGCAGCTCGAAGGCGTCACCACATTAAAGTTGAGCGGATGAGTATCACACACGCCGACGAGGAAAGCACGAGTTTTTAGTTCCGAACAGTCATAAATATCCTAAATTGTGCCACGTTCTTTTTTTGTTTTAGTCCATAAAATACATTACTGGAATGTATCGTGAATCTTGAGCAGGCAATGTCAAACGAAGCTTTGGGTCAGAATTGTTATGTTTTTAAACGAGACGCGCATTTTGGTTGATCTTATATATAAGTATTCCAATAATTGAGAAAACAACCGTGCTGAAGCAGAGACCGTTAATTTGCATCCAGTCAGTTGTGAAGACGGGCACTCTTCTTTGAAGCGCCACAGGACATCATTTGCATGAAACTGAAGCCAGGTAAAATGCGTAATTGTTTTTCACTCTATTGAACTCAAGGGATTTTTCAGCCCGTTTTGGGATTTCAGTTGATGGTACGGACCACAGCTGGCTCCATGTGATCTACAATCCCGACACCCTGTTTAAACGTTTAGAAAGGTAAATAGTCGTGTATATCTTGCTCATATGAAAGCCAAAGTCAAATGTTTCCAAAACCATATAGCGAGGCATATTTGCGTTTAGACTCACTCAAGGCAAAATGATGGGACGTGGTCTCTGTTTGAGTATGATATGTTGGATAAAATAATAAAGACAAGACACCAATGTCAATTTCAATAGCCTTGTTTAAGCATTGTACAAATCCCTACACACGGAGTCCGGGGAACAGCCCAGCTCGTCGATTACCTATCAACCAGATTCAGTAACAGTCTCCACTGTCATGTAATGTAATTGGAGTCATGAGAAGGGAAACTGACAAACCAATTTCATGTGACTATTACTATTTTTCAGAATGAAAATTATTCGACGACGATGGCAATTTTTGTGGCATTTCCAAAGTACATGCATTTACCAATAAATCAAGTTGCCTTATCCTTTGGCGCATATTGAATGTGTTAGAATTTGTGGGAGTCATTGGAACGTCAGTGTGCTGCTGACTTTTCCATGGCTCATAATCGGGGCCATCTAGTAAAGACGCTCTACTGAAGGGAAAACCGCTTATGTCCTCGGTGCATAATGGCATTTCAACAACTCTCCATATTTCCCAGTCTGCACAGACACACAGACCTTACTGTCTGCCACTAGGGCAGTACAGTACATCAGATAATATCCTCTGGGATTTGTCACATTGCTCTATTTACTCATGGGCATTCTCGATCCTATTAAAAAGCACTGTGCAGAAAAATGCAGCCTGACCACATTCTGAACATAGTTACGATCGGCGTTACTGTATGTGTACATGTTCACCTGTATCTGCTATCTACCAGTTTGTAGACATGCCAAAAGAACTGAACATATTTACTGTGGAAAATTACTCAACTTGTAGCCTGGGGTGGGGTGAGAAGAGGTCTGTTTTTGTGTGTGATAACACTTTCTGAAGACTAGGTCTCTTGACATCTCACCAAAGCATGCCATTTTTTTTTTAGGAGGATAAATATTATGTGTGGCGGGGTAGAAAGCGAAGCTGTTTCCTGAGAAGTGGGCTTGCCTAACAATGGCCATCATCTTGGCACAGTCGGCGGTTCGCAGTCAAAGCAACATCTGAGGGAGGCTGTAGGATATGGAGAGAATGGCAGAGAGAAGGGGGGGGGGGGGGAGAAAGTGCCTAACAATGGCTGGGGCCGTACAGCTCACACAATGTGCCAAGAGGAGAGTGGTGTTTTTGGGACATTCTTAAGACAATGGGAGAGCTATGTCCAGCTGGTGACGCTTAACCTCCGTTAGACAGTCCATTGTTTGGGTCTCATTGGCTCTTATGTAGTGTCTAGTTGTAACACAAGTCCGGTCAAGTCAATGCTATGAATTCTAGAACTCGCAGTAAGTACACATCAAATCACTTAAGATTCGTATTGTAAAAAAAACAAAACTTTTTGTCTTCTAAGCCTACAGATCATGTGCTCGAGGTGAAGGGTAAGCCTATGCCAGCCTTGGTGTTAATATGGGGAGGGGGGGAAATACACCTCCACTGGACTGTCATTTGATTTGCTGTTTTTCCAGCTCAGCAGCTAGGTTGACCTGGGTTTATTAAGACGAGGCACAGTAACTGTTAAATATTTGATGGTTCTGTACTGAATCTAGTGAGTGAATATTGATTGACTGTTTTATTGCTGCACCTGATCCTGGGCTGGCTCTTGGTTGTATTTCCACAACCCAGTTCATTGTGTCCTAACAGTCCCCTTTAACTACTGACACGTGTCCACTCTGCATAATACGCTTAAAAGTATAGTTCGCCTCTCAACATCAACAACAAAAAATATATATTTATTTTTAGTAAAATCTCTCGAGCCGTGTGTCCATATTCCACATTATAACTTATGTTATTGTGTTGGCAATTCATGTGTCTGATTTGTGGTAATGTATTTAACTAGGCTGCAATTTGTCTTTCTCTGTATTCCAGATCAAAACGTTGACTCCAGCTGTACTCGATTCAAAGAGAAAGTGGGAAATACAACTAGGAAAAGGACTGAAGACCACGACACCTGTGCCACATCTACCACTAACCCCCCCTTGACCCCTTCAAAACCCACCCTCCTATCCACTATGTCTCTCAATACCTTCCACCTGATGGAGACCCTCAAGAAATCCCCGGCTGCTTTACGCCGCCGTTTCCGCCGCGACCGCACAGAGTCCCTCTCCCACGGCGATCCGCTATTCAAGGTCCACTACCTGGGCACTGAGAAAATCTTCTCCCTGGATCGAGAGCAGGCCCAGGATGCCATAGCCCGTCTGCTCGACGGGGCCGCAAATGGAAAGAAGCTGAGCAAAGACCACGCGTTGGTTGTTCGTCCACGCTATGTCGAAGTCAAAGAGCTCAGCACAGGACGCCAGCTCACTAAGACGTACCTCCAGGACATCGCCTACTGCGCGGCCGACGCCACCAGACCCAACGTGTTTCTGTACATCTGTAAGCAGCGTGGGCAACAGCTGCAGTGCCGGGTGTTCTGGTGCAGCCGGGCAGAGCGGGCACGGGACATGACGGCCTGTCTGGCACACTCCTTCCAGAGGGCACTGAGTGACTGGCAGGGGGATGGCGGAAGTACCGGCACACTGACCCCAGAAAAGGTTGGGGCGAAGGAGGGAGAGGATATGCCCACCACCCCTAATAGCTCCAAAAACTCCATGCTAACAGCTAGCTTAAGACGAGGTGAACATGGCCTGAGCACCTGACACACTGAAATATTCAATTGAAATCAATAGAAACCAACATTTTTAGGCAGGCAATCCCCTTACCGCCTATCAGTAGGGGAAACTTTCAAAGGGATCAATTGATAGTCTTCAGTTAACGCATGAATATGTATGTACCTGTATTTGCACATTTCACTGTCTTTTTCTTGAGAGTTGTATGTGATTAAAATCAAGCCCAGTCAGCACATTTAACACCCTCTCTCACTCCTGTGTCGGTTTGCAGTCCGTTGGAAGAAGAGGAGGTCCCTGTCTCGCAGTCCACTGAGTGCCATGATCAGGAAGAGATCCACCTCAGACATCTGGCACTGAGACAACTGATCCCCAGCGTGACACTAAACTGATGACACCCACAGAGACTAGTTACAGCACGTAGGGAGGGAGGGAAGAGACGAGGGATTGAAAGAACCCACCACTACTGGACTCAACAGGACTGAAGGGAGAGAGAAGGAGATTAGTGCTGGACTTTCTTTTAAATGGGACATTGCCTTAGTAAGTCTACAGTACAGTTCATGACTGAAATGAACATTTAGCCTACAAACCGGGACAGTTAATGACTAGCTGCCTTGGAAGACCTGGGAACAAGGCATTGGGTTGATGGTGTGGTACTGTAAGCTGTTTCCAGCATTCACCTCCGTTGCCTTGTGACTTGTTTTCACTGTTGGAAAGCTTCAATGCTAAACTGCTAATATCCATTGCCATTCCAAGGCACTTGTTTTCTAGTGGCCTTGCTACTCTAAACTGCCAGTTATGCTTTCGAAGAAAGGAGCACATGGTCTTGTGTACCTTTTTTAACTAGGTAAGGATATGACCAAATATATCCCCCAAACCACAATCTTCTCTCAATGCAATGCTGGGTATGGGCTGGAATGGTTGAAACTGGTTACAGTCATAGAAATGATGGTTGTTTTTTATCGTTTTTAAAAAAATGTATTTTAATTAAGTTTTTGTTGTTAGCTTATGGATCATCAGCCTGTACTTTTTTTTTTTTTTTAAGGGGCGAGGAACTTTGTTTGAGCTGACCCTGCGATGTGAGCTCCGTGTTGGTCTTGGGAGAGGTGTTACAAAGTGTGTGTGAGGATTCATGGGGCATAAAGGGTTCATTTGAGCCGACCATAGCAGAACATCTGCTGAGTTGTCGTAGGTACACAGTAGGCTGTGTTTATAGGCAGAACTGTAATTAAGGCTATAAGACATGAGAACCCAGGGTTTATCGTGTGAATAACTCACGACTAAGACCCAACATGGAGGATCAGGGAAACGGCCGTTAGGAGGATGTTATTCACGATAATTCCTGGGGCCTGATTGCTTTTATAAAACAGTTACCAATTTTTTTTTTTTTTAAAGATGTGTTTTCATTCAATGCTATTTTAATGAGTAAATTTGTTAGCCTGAGCAAAAGCCAGTTGTTAGTTCTGAAATAATGAAGTAGCTAGCCAAATGAGCTGGTCATCCAAAAAAGGTTGCCATGCAGGCTAGCTACTTTTCCTTTGCTAGTTAGCTAACTAAAGCTGACACTATCACATCAAGCAGCTGACATGATGGCAAACTATGTGCCTTTTAGTTTGTTTTACCTTTGTTTCTATTGCCATTTATTTTGACATATCCATTGTTATGACCCTTTATAAATAAATTTTCCCGACTAAGAGAAGCTGTCAGTCTTGTCACTCGCAAGTATAACCTGCAACATCGTTGCACAGGTCGGGGGCAAGCAGCAAGGTTTAGACAAACCCAAACTGTTGCAAACCAAATGCTAGCCTAGTAGTGTGGGGAAATAATGTTTTAACACTATTTTACAGGAGAGATGAAGTTTATAAATTGCCTGGCTGGGCTGTGGAATTCAAATGGAACTGTTAAATGGAAAATCAAATGATGTGGCCAGTCATTGACAGTGCATTTTAGTACAAGACTATGCTAACTCTGTCTTCACAAATCTTCTGAATTTGAATGAGCCTCACGGCTTATATACTATAGATGCGATATCAACCTACTTATTCACACTAAATCCTCCCTTTACAGGTGTTAGTGTTTGCTAGAACAGTTTTTTTTTCTTCTCATAATGATGAACCAGTTAGATGTATATTATTAGCAGTTTATCTGGAAAAATAACTCATCTGTGATCCTCCTCATTCCTCACTATTCCGGTGTGTGCAAAGTAGTAGTAATGTTTTTGTCACATATACCGGATAGGTGTAGTGAAATGTGTTCCCCGGGTCAGATATAGTAGTACAGCAGCCCTGGAGAAAATTAGGTGTAAGTGTCTAGTTCAAGGGCACATCGACAGATTTTTCACCTTGGCGGCTCAGGTATTCAAACCAGCGACCTTTCACTTACCTGCCCAACGCTCTAACCGCTAGGCTACCTCTGTTCCTCTGTGGGGCAGGAACGTTGGTTTGAACTGTTCGGGAACTTCTGTCGTGCTCCTGCTTTCCGATGGGGACATTAGAGTTCACAAATCCTCATTGGCCTCGCCCCCAACCTCTCCTCTCTGTCTGGCCTAACCTACTGTAACCTCATGACTTTGCATGTTTCATAGCATTAGTGTTAGCGTGGCCCCAATCTCAAATACCTGTTTCTCTTACACACGCTATCTTGCGCCTCACACACTTCCCCATGCCACATCCGCTTATTCCATACATTAAAGACATCTATACTCAGGCAACCATTATGAAAAGGTCACATTACATCCCAGCTTAATTTCTCGATGTGATACTACAGTATGCAGTATTGCATAATTTAGTTTCATGACAGCTGACTGGTGTTTTGTATAGAGTTTACACAGGAGACTGCTTGTCTACGAATGGGGTGGTATGGGGGCTATTCTACATTTGAGTCCCTACCTATCTTCGGGCCAACCCCCCCCACACATTACACCTTACCATTTAAGTGACAAATGAACAAGAAAAGGTTAGCGATGGCTATCTGCATGTTTTACAGTAAAAGGTGCCTCTGTTTTACATTTTTATTTGACTTGACAAGTTATGCCATTGATGTCAATGGATGTTTGTTTAACCATTTATTTTAAATGACTATGTATGCTGATGTATCTCAAACTACACTCCAAAGATGAGGTTGTGCCATTTGTAAGTGCATGCTTTAAGGTCTGGTTTTATGTTGCATATTTAAATATGTACTCTATGGAATAATAAACATTTATACAATGATACTTGTATATTTGAAAATGTATTTTCTACCTTAACTGAAGACACAGAGCATCAAAACAGCCAACCTCAGGTCAAAACAAGAGTCCTGTACAACACTACAGTGTGTACTGTGTCTTTAGTCCTGGAGCCAAGCGTTTGTTTTGTCTCATTCATCAATCTGAGGCGTATCTATTTAAAAAGGCGATTTGCCCTTTTTTTTCCCTTTTTTTAAAAGGGGCGTTATATCTCTGACTCGAAAGAACACATTCCATCAAGGAGCTGGAAAGCAGAAGTTCACCATGGGTCATGGGATAAGCTGAAAGTCATGAGGCTTATTTCTTAGGATACTTTACTTTATTCTGACCCATTTCATAATTGCTTAAACTGACATTTACCTCTACATCACTGTGACAGAGGTGAAATTACAGTACATTAACACATTGAAATGGAATACCATACATTCAAATATGCCCTATTTATGGGCCTAGCACATTTGAATGAGAGCATTTTTCAGGGGGGACAAATAATAGTTCCCTTTTGTATTGTCTTATTGGCACTGATTACACCTCTGTTGGGGAAATAATCATTCAATATGTTTACCTATACAAAAAATGCACAAACATAGGGATATACTAGTACCCCCTCAGTCTCCTTCCATCTTACAATGTCGACTCTGACCACCACATCAGGGATGTGTTCAGGGGCACCAAAAGGAAGAAAACATCCTGAAGTTGGGCAAAAATGAGTGGAGTGTTCAATTAAAAGGAAACGGTGCTGTTCGGAAACGACCAGTTGAATAATGGGGTTCGGTTGTGGGTTCAAAATGCACCGCTGCCCTTAAAATACATTACCAATCGGAGCAAACGTACCTCAAAGTCTTGTTTAAGAACGTTGAACGTTTTGGGGAAACGTGTCGTTCAGTACAAACCATTACGCAACATAGAAAATGTTATATTGAACTGAAAGCACCCCTGGACTTGCCCTATAAGAAACTGTAGTTTTTGAAAGTTTTTCGTTGCAAAGCGTTTTGCTACGGTGTGCTGTGCACTAAAGAATATGACCCTTGTCACTCTTCCTCTGAGGACTCTCCTGAAACGGGAGTGGCTGGCCTGGTGCTTCTGCCCGGTCTTCTTTGGACCTCAGACAGAGTCTGGACATGGAGACGCCTCAGAGACTTCATCTCTTCTACGACTGAGAGAGAGAAAGAAAGAGTGAGGAGATTAAGAAAGGAAGGCCATTTGCCATACATATACAGCCCAACAGTGCCACCTAGCAACTATAGACTAGAGCAACACTCATCATAATAATTATGTTCATGAATATTATTGGTTGGATAATAAATACAAATGTAGCCCAGGCATCTTAAGCCATTTATAAACACTTGGCATTGCAGGTCAACACATTCATAATTGGATGTTTTGATTCTGTGTTGAAAATGTTCACTAAACCCCAGCACCATAGGCCTATTCTAGTCTTGACGATTTGATACTGGGTACAGAAATAGATACGTTTCCAGGAAGTTTTATTTAATTATGACTTACCTTTGTCGTAGTGCAGCTCATCCCGGTTGCCATAGACAGCGTAGGTTTCCAGAAAGTTAAGCAGAGCCCCAGAGACCAGGAAGCGCTCTGGGAGAGGAAGGCTTTTCAGGTAGCGCATGTCCAGGGCAAAGGGGTTGGAGGGAGATGGAACGGTGCACAGACACACCAGCTCACTCACTACATCCCATACCCGTATTCCTATAGGAAGAGCAACAGGGAAAAGGAGGATAGCTGATCAGCCAAGTATGTGATGCAGTGTTTCAGATGGATTATTGTTATGGTGGGGTGCAAACTAGAAAAACATAAATATAAACGTTCTAAACCTTGTGATCCCCAGTCCGTGATGGCCTTGAGTTTCATGGGCGTGTCCTTGACCATCGAATCAGTGCCTCCAATGTTGACCAGGCGCTCGTGATTGGACCTTATCCAGGCGTACGGGCGACCATACTTGGCGTAGCCAGCCAATAGGAAAAGAGTGCAATTCACTTCCTGAAAAGATGAGCGAGGGTCAGAATAAAACTGATTTATTTACAACTCAACGTGAATGAAACGCAATGATGACTATACTCACAGGCACTGCTATCTCCCTCTCACTGGGGGAGGCTGGTAGGAGATGGGCCTCACTGCTGCCCCTGTGGAAAAAGATAGATAAATGATTCTGTGTGTGTGCATGTGGGCATGAATCTATGCATGTTGTGTGTGTTTCATAATTGCATGTGTGTATTTGTGTGTGTACTTTAATACTCGCAAAACATAACCCCTCACTTGTGGGCATGGTGGTTGGGCCCATGTGATGAGTGCTGCTGCTTCCTTGGCATGCTTTGTGGCCCCTGAGGGCCTTGATGAGGCCCCTGGTGGTCCCCGGGCAGGGGGGAGCTGGCGTCACTAGCCAGGCTGTAAGTGCTACTGGTGCTGCTGGATGAGGAACTGCTACTGAAGGAGGACGCTGCCGACACCATGAACCCAGGGGAACGCCAACCCTGAGGGGCAGACCAGGGTCTTGTTCAGTAGAGCACACAGTAGCAAAAGTTTTTGGAACAGGGAATGGAAATCAGTGTTCTAATTGGTCAAGTTAAAGTAGAATTTCACTCTCTTTTAAAACGTTTTATCCCTACTGTCCTGGAATAAAAGATTAACAGTAATTATAGACCAGGTATTCCCAAACTGGGGGTACGCCAAATAAAAAATTGATTCACATAAAAAAATAAAAATATTGTTAATAATAATAATTCTTCATAGTACATTTATATTTTCCAACTCAGCTATACATTTGGGTGCGTTTTTTTCTCTCGCCTGAGTAGCCTCATTTCACTGCCAAAAATAAATAAATTAAACCATCTAGTGTTCAGTCGAAATAACAACACAATGTCAAATAATTAACATCCAATCACATTAACCATTACTCTCTTGCAGAAAACCTTCACTCTTGCGCAGACATTTAGAAACGAAACATGACCATTTGAAAAATAAGCCACAGTAGTTTTTTGAGCAAGAATTAAGACAACTTTCGAGTAGTAAGACATGTATAAAAGCAACAGATACCATTAATAAGAAGGGGCTAGAAGCATCTTATATGGTGAGCTACTGAGTGGCGAGGACAGGCAAGCCCCATACTATTGTGGAGGACTTAATTCTTCGTGCTGCCGGGGATGTGGCTGAGACAATGCTGGGGGAAAAGGCCCAAAAAACGATACAGACAATGCCTCCATCAAACAACACTGTTTCACAATGCATCAGTGACTAGGCAGGAGATGTTTTGAAACAATTACTGCTTTGCATACAAGTCAATGAATTATATGCGTTACAGCTGGATGAGTCAACAGACGTGGTGGGCCTGGAACAGCCCCTGCTATATGTCCGTTACGTTTATGGGGGGGGTCAATTAAGGAAGACTTCCTCTTCTGCAAACTACTGGAAACCAGGACAACATGATAGGATATTTTTAAAGCAATGGACAGCTTTGTGACATCGAACGGACTGCAGCATCCACCGAGAGGCTCTTGCTGCCAAGGGAATGCTTGACAGCTTGAAAGACATTTTGGACACTACAGTGAAAATGGTTAACTTTGTTAAATCAAGGCCCCTGAACTCTCGTGTATTTTCTGAGCGACCATGTAACGCGTTTACAACATACAGAAATGCGCTGGGGCAAAGTATTGATACGTTTTTTAAAATTGAGAGATGAGCTTAACATTTTCTTTACTGACCATAATTTTCACATGTCTGATCGCTTACATGATGACACGACTGGCCTATCTGGGTGATGTTTTTTCTTCACCTGAATGATTTGAATCTAGGATTACAGGGACTCTTTGCAATTATATTCAATGTGCGGGACAAAATTGAGGCTATGATTAAGAAGTTGGAGCTCTTTTCTGTCTGTATTAGGACAACACACAGGAAAACACACAGGCCTTTCCATCATTGTATGATCTTTTGTGTGCAAATGAACTCAAGCTTACGGACAATGTAATGTGATATAGCGAAGCACCTGAGTGAACTGGGTGCGCAATTACGCTGGTACTTTCCTGAAACGGACGACACAATCAACTGGATTCGTTATCCTTTTCATACCCTGCCTCTAGTCTACTTACCAATATGTGAACAAGAGAGGCTCATCGAAATTGCAAGAAAGCGGTTTTGTGAACATTTGATTTAATCAGAATTCACAACCATTTCTGGATAGGGCTGCGCTCAGAGTTTCTTGCCTTGGCAAATCGCGCTGTTAAGACACTGATGCCCTTTGCAACCACGTACGTATGTGAGAGTGGTGGATACTCGGCCCTCACTAGCATGAAAACTAAATACAGGCAAAGACTGTGTGTGGAAAATAATTTAAGACTCTCCAATAAAGAATTATGTGCATCCTTTCAAGCACACCCTTCTTATTAACCTGTTGTGAGTTATTCACATGTTTTGATGAACAAATAAGGTTCTATATGTAAGATGGCTAAATAAAAAGCAAATTTATTGATTATTATTATATTATTATTTGTGCCCTGGTCCTATAAGAGCTCTTTGTCACTTCCCACGAGCCGGTTTGTGATAAAAACTCACACTCATTATTATGTTTAATAAATGCATCGTATAGTGTGTGTGTGTGGCAGGCTTACAATGATGGCAAAAAAAACAACATTTGAGAGTGCGCTGACCCTGGTGCTAGAGGGGGTACGCAGCTGGAGGTTGAATGTCTGAAGGGGTACGGGACTATATGAAGTTTGGGAACCACTCATATAGACTTAAAGGAATGGCTCATCATCGATTTCTGAATGTTTGAGAAAACAAGATAGGTGCAGTTAATTAGTGGAGTTAATTCAACACTAACCAGGTCTTCATTGACTACTGTCAGGAGTAGCTCCTCTCTCCCCCTCAGCCAAGGTTGAAAGTACCGGAAACCCTACATGGAGAGACACAAGATTATCCTGATGATAATATATGTTTTCTGACCTTTAAAATGATTATTATGTAGGTGTTCCGTAACTATCATGTATCTGGTTCTAGAACTCTAAGAACTAACCTGCAATGATCCCAATAAGGCCAGGTCTGTCAGAAAGTGCTGCAGTTTTTTCCTCTGTTCTCTCTCTCGCTTCTGCCACACACACACACTTTGTGAATTTCATATTTTAGCAAATGTGGTTTATCTGAAAGCAAGGACCTCAGTATGGTGCCTGGAAAATAAGATACCCCTTATCTCCTAGCAACACCTCAGCATCCTTGACAAGTATCCCACTATATGGTGCACAAACAATACATCCACTGCCATTCAGATGCATTGTTATGAATGCAAAGGAAATATAAATCAAATAATATCAACAACTGCATTTTAAAACTACATCATTGATTATATTTCATCTATGGGTGATTGAATACATAGGCTACAATAAACATTTAATTGTCAAATGATTCATTTCCGAAACAGAAATAGATTCCTTAGGCTGGTTACTTACACTGCCGCTGCTCATCTTGTTGTCTGTAAAAATCTAAACCCAGAACTGTGTATTTTAGCACGTTTGCACTGCGTTAATGTGCGCTGTCACACCTATACATAAAACGATTAAACTGCAAACGCATCATTCCTTCCCTCTTTTTCATCAATCTTAATTTAATGTATTCTGCATCAGAATCTTATGCGTCTTTCTGCGATACAATTATCTAACAAATGCATTTTCTTTTAAAACAGAAATCTACATTATAGATATTATTTCGGAAGATCCCTTGTTCTTCGATCTCATCTCTCGGGTGTTGTCTCACACGCAAGGGATCATCTGTATCTTCCCGTGTTACAGAGAAACGTAGGATAAATGCGTGATTAGGCATAATATGTGGACCTGTTGGGTAGGCGTACATACATTTAAGCCTAAAGTGATTTCAGAAATATGAGGGCCAATTAATGCATGGGGTTTGAATATTTCCTTGTAAATCTGTGTAAATTCTTCAATGTGCCTTGTTAATTGGTAGAGCCTATGACAGCAAACAGCTTTCTACCAATTAGGTGCGAACAGGTGTCAACAAAATAGTCAAAATGGCGCCAGTTATGAACAGCAAAACAATTGTAAGTTTGACTAATTGCACAAGAAAATAGAAAAAGATAAAGAAATAGAAATTAAATTATTTTTCACTTCATCTTCACACTATACCAGACATGACCATACATTGTTAAGTAAAAGTTTGGTCTCCCAAATACATGCTGGGGTGAGTTTTAAGAGTGGATGGTAGTGACTGTGAAGCTACTAGTATTTGGTCACAGTAATAGAATAGTTATTCCATATAAATATATACATTTTAATTCCTCACTTTTTCCCAGCATACTATTACTCTGTGCTACACTCAACAGTACACATACTCATGTACCAGTTGCTAAATTTGATTACATTTACAGTGCTGCTCTCACCCACCGGATTTAACGAGCTTATTCATGAACGACCGGACTGCTTCTCTTACTGAAAATGTCATATGATAGTGTCGACCCCTGTTGGCCATCTACAGCATAACCTTTCTTAGTATCAGTAGAGGAGAATTCAGTCAAGTGCTTTGTCTCTAGATTTGTCGGAGAGATGGAGACCTGCACACTGTCGAAAATGTGGACAAATCCAAAACTGACGCTCTAATGCCAAAACAAAGATATTTTATTAGGACAACATCCAATAGAAGATTCACAATAAAAGTGAATCTTAGATGCACTTAAATTATGCATGTATAGTACCAGTCAAAAGTTTGGACACCTACTCATTCAAGGGTTTTTCTTTATTTTTATTTTCTTACTATTCTACATTGTAGAATAATAGTGAAGATATCAAAACTATGAAATAACATGGAATCATGTAGTAACCAATAAAGTATTCTACAAATCTAAATATATTTTAGATTCTTCAAAGAAGCCACCCTTGCCTTGATGACATCTTTGCACACTCTTGGCATTCTCTCAACCAGCTTCACCTGGAATGCTTTTCCAACAGTCTTGAAGGAGTTCCCACATATGATGAGCACTTGTTGGCTGCTTTTCCTTCCCTCTTCGGTCCAACTCATCCCAAACCTTCTCAATTGGGTTGAGGTCGGGTGATTGTGGAGGCCAGATCATCTGATGCATCTGATGCAGCACTCCATCACTCTCCTATGTCAAATAGCACTTACACAGTCTGGAGGTGTGTTTTGGGTCATTGTCCTGTTGAAAAACAAATGATAGTCCCACTAACCGCAAACCAGATGTGATGCCGTATCGCTGCAGAATGCTGTGGTAGCCATGCTGGTTAAGTGTGGTTTGAATTCTAAATAGTTCATAGACGGTGTCACGAGCAAAGCACCCACACACATCACACCTTCTCTTCCATGCTTCACGGTGGGAACCACACATGCGGAGATCATCCGTTCAGCTACTCTGCGTCTCACAAAGACACTGCGGTTGGAACCAAAAATCTCAAACTTGGACTCATCAGACCAAAGGACAGATTTCCACCGGTCTAATGTCTATTGCTCGTGTTTCTTGGGTCAAGAAAGTCTCTTATTATTTGTGTCCTTTAGTTGTGGTTTTGCAGCAATTTGACTATGAGGGCCTGATACACACAGAATCCTCTGAACAGTTGATGTTGAGATGTGTCTGTTACTTGAACTCTGTGAAGCATTTATTTGGGCTGCAATTTCTGAGTCTGGTAACTCTAATGAACGTATCCTCTGCAACAGAGGTAGCTCTGGGTCTTCCTTTCCTGTGGCGGTCCTCATGAGAGCCAGTTTCATCATAGCGCTCAATGGTTTTTCCGACTACACTTGAAAAAACGTTCAAAGTTCTTGACATTTTCCGCATTGACTGACCTTCATGTCTTAAAGTAATGATGGAATGTCTTCTCTTTGCTTATTTGAGCTGTTCTTGCCATAATATGGTCTTTTACCAAATAGCGCTATCTTCTTTATACCAACCCTACCTTGTCACAACATAGCTGATTGGTTCAAATGCATTAAGAAGGAAAGAAATTCCACAAATTAACTTTTAACAAGGCACACCTGTTAATTGAAATATATTCCAGGTGACTACCTCATGAAGCTGGTTGAGAGAATGCCAAGAGTGTGCAAAGCTGTCATCAAGGCAAAGGGTGGCTACTTTGAAGAATCTAAAATATATTTTGATTTGTTTAACACTTTTTTGGTTAGTACATGATTCCATATATGTTATTTCATAGTTTTGATGACTTCACCATTATTCTTCAATGTAGAAAATAGTGCAAATAAATAGAACCCTTTGAATGAGTAGCTGTGTCCAAACGTTTGACTGGTACTGTATATCTGACAGGATTGGGAAATAACCCTGTCAGACAGGAAACACATGATGAAACTGTACAGAATCTCATATTGTTATTCATTCACCATGTTGTTCTTATTGTGGTTACATATGGTTAGACGGATGGAAACACCATAAACAAACAATCTGTGAAACACATGCCACTGTTGATCAGCCTTCTTGCTTTTATTACTGACTCATACCAAATACAACATGTTCTGTGTCAATGAGTTTATGGTAATGATTCCATCTGTCCTGTGTTAAAGGAACATTCCTTTAACACAATAATGTGTCTGTGTCTGGCTCCCTCTGCCTAATGATCAGATTTGACGTTGAAGGTGAAAGTGTAATGTTATTGGTTGAAAATAGTGATGGGTTCAGACATCATTCAATTAAATAACACGATTTTGCGTCCCCCTTAGAGTAAGCTAGGTGCACTGTGAATATTGACGTTCACTTCCTGTAAACCTCTGATGTCATCACACCACCATGGAGTCCACTTCCTGTCTGGTCAGCCTGCCACGTCGGCGATCTGATGTCATCAGACCACCATGGAGTCCACTTCCTGTCTGGTCAGCCTGCCACGTCAGCGACTAGGTTGACTTGATTGACCCATATTGGAATTTCCTTATTTTTTATTTTTTATTTATTTATTTTTGAATTTTTACCCCTTTTTCTACCCAATTTCGTGGTGTCCAATTGTTGTAGTAGCTACTATCTTGTCTCATCGCTACAACTCCCGTACGGGCTCGGGAGAGACGAAGCTTGAAAGTCATGCGTCCTCCGATACACAACCCAACCAAGCTGCACTGCTTCTTAACACAACGCGCATCCAACCCGGAAGCCAGCCGCACCAATGTGTTGGAGGAAACACCGTGCACCTGGCAACCTTGGTTAGCGCGCACTGCGCCTTGCCCGCCACAGGAGTCGCTGGTGCGCGACGAGACAAGGACATCCCTACCGACCAAGCCCTCCCTAACCCGGACGACACTAGGCCAATTGTGCGTTGCCCCATGGACCTCCCGGTCGCGGCCGGTTACGACAGAGCCTGGGCGCGAACCCAGAGTCTCTGATGGCACAGCTGGCGCTGCAGTACAGCGCCCTTAACCACTGCGCCACCCGGGAGGCCGGAATTTCCTTATTTGTGGTAATAAAATCGCGTTGGATTGATAAAGTCCTTTTCCAATTGTTTTGCACTAGGTTGGGGTGGAAAACTCACCTCATCCACTGATGTTGCACTTAACAATGAATCCCACTAAATCTATTTATTTTGATACGTTTTTTTGTGTGTAATCGACTGTATTCGGCAGTCAATTACAGAAATTCGGCTTGGCCCTAAGACCCTCACAAGCTTCTACAGATGCACCATGCACCATTGCAACTTCCGCAATTGCAGGGCTCTCCAGAGGGTGGTTTAGTCAGCGTAACGCATCACCAGGGGCACACTGCCTACCCTCCAAGACATCTACAGCACCCGATGTCACAGGAAGATCATCAAGGACCTCACCATCCGAGCCATGGCCTGTTCACCCTGCAACCATCTAGAAGGCAGAGACAGTACACTTGCATCAAAGCTGGGATCAAGAGACTGAAAAACAGCCATCTCCAGGCTATTAGACTGTTAAATAGTCACTACTAGCCCGGCCTCATCCCAGTACCCTGCCCTGAAACTTAGTGGCTGTTACTAGCCGGCTACCACCCGATACTCAACCATGCACCTTAGAGACTGCTGCCTTATGTACATAGTCATTGAACACTGGTCGCTTGAATAATGTTTACATACTGTTTTATCCACTTCATATGTATATACTGTATTCTAGTCAAGGCTCATCCTGTATAACTACTGCTGTAGTATATATTTGTATTCCGAACTCTGACATTGCTCGTTCAGATATTTCTTAATTTCTTTCTTTTTATTCTTTGGGTTTGAGTTTTTTGTATTGTTAGGTATTACTGCACTGTTGGAGCGCGGAACAAAAGCATTTCGCTGCACCTGCAATAACGTCTGCCAAATATATACATTTGACCAATTTTTTATTTTATTTTTATTTCACCTTTATTTAACCAGGTAGGCAAGTTGAGAACAAGTTCTCATTTACAATCGCGACCTGGCCAAGATAAAGCAAAGCAGTTCGACACATACAACAACACAGAGTTACACATGGAGTAAAACAAACATACAGTCAATAATACAGTAGAAAAATAAGTCTATATACAATGTGAGCAAATGAGGTGAGATAAGGGAGGTAAAGGCAAAAAAAGGCCATGGTGGCGAAGTAAATACAATATAGCAAGTAAAACACTGGAATGGTAGATTTGCAGTGGAAGACCTTAGAAAGACAGGGTAGGATAGATATAGGTCTTTGAAGAGGGGGATGGCCGCAGCTGCTTTCCAATCTATGGGAATCTCAGATGACACGAAATAGAGGTTGAACAGGCTAGTAATAGGGGTTGCAACAATTTCGGCAGATCATTTTTTAGAAAGAAAGGGTCCAGATTGTCAAGCCCGGCTGATTTGTAGGGGTCCAGATTTTGCAGCTCTTTCAGAACATCAGCTGACTGGATTTGGGAGAAGGAGAAATGGGGAAGGCTTGGGCGAATTGCTGTGGGGGGTGCAGTGCTGTAGACCGGGGTAGGGGTAGCCAGGTGGAAAGCATGGCCAGCCGTAGAAAAATGCTTATTGAAATTCTCAATTATAGTGGATTTATCAGTGGTGACAGAGTTTCCTATCCTCAGTGCAGTGGGCAGCTGAGGATAGGTGTGTTGTGTTGCAGGAAGCAAATTTCTGCTTGAAAAAGCTAGCCTCGGCTTTTCTAACTGCCTGTGTATATTGGTTTCTAACTTCCCTGAAAAGTTGCATATCACGGGGCTGTTCGATGCTAATGCAGAACGCCATAGGATGTTTTGTGTTGGTTAAGGGCAGTCAGGTCTGGGGAGAACCAAGGGCTATATCTGTTCCTGGTTCAAAATTTCTTGAATGGGGCATGCTTATTTAAGATGGTGAGGATAGCTTTTTTTTAAATAACCAGGCATCCTCTACTGACGGGATGAGGTCAATACCCGGGCCAGCTCGGATACCCGGGCCAGTTAGAAAGGCCTGAAGTGTTTCAGGGAGCGTTTGACAGTGATGAGTGGAGGTCGTTTGACCGCTGACCCATTATGGATGCAGGCAATGAGGCAGTGATCGCTGAGATCGTGGTTGAAAACAGCAGAGGTGTATTTAGAGGGCAAGTTGGTTAGGATGATATCTATGAGGGTGCCCGTGTTTACGGCTTTGGGGTGGTACCTGGTAGGTTCATTGAACATTTGTGTGAGATTGAGGACATCAAGCTTAGATTATAGGATGGCTGGGGTGTTAAGCATGTCCCAGTTTAGGTCACCTAGCAGCACGAGCTCTGAAGATAGATGGGGGGCAATCAGTTAACATATGGTGTCCAGAGCACAGCTGGTGGCAGAGGGTGGTCTATAGCAGGCGGCAAAAGTGAGAGACTTGTTTTTAGAAAGGTGGATTTTTAATAGTAGAAGTTCAAATTGTTTGGGTACAGACCTGGATAGTAGGACAGAACTCTGCAGGCTATCTCTGCAGTAGATTGCAACACCACCCCCTTTGGTCGTTCTATCTTGTCTGAAAATGTTGTAGTTAGGGATGGAGATTTCAGAGTTTTTGGTGGTCTTCCTAAGCCAGGATTCAGACACGACTAGGACATCTGGGTTGGCAGAGTGTGCTAAAGCAGTGAATAGAACAAACTTAGGGAGGAGGCTTCTAATGTTAACATGCATGAAACCAAGGCTATTACGGTTACAGAAGCCATCAAAAGAAAGCGCCTGGGGAATAGGAGTGGAGCTAGGCACTGCAGGGCCTGGATTCACCTCTACATCACCAGAGGAACAGAGGAGGAGTAGGATAAGGGTACGGCTAAAAGCTATGAGAATTGGTCGTCTAGGACGTCTGGAACAGAGAGTAAAAAGAGCAGGTTTCTGGGGCCGATAAAATAGCTTCAAGGTATAATGTACAGACAAAGGTTTGGTAGGATGTGAATACAGTGGGGGTAAACCTAGGTATTGAGTGATGATGAGAGAGATATTGTCTCCACAAACATTGAAACCAGGTGATGTCATCGCATGTGTGGGTGGTGGAACTGAAAGGTTGGATAAGGTATAATGAGCAGGGCTAGAGGCTCTACAGTGAAATAAGCCAATAAACACTAACCAGAACAGCAATGGACAGGGCATATTGACATTAAGGAGAGGCATGCTTAGCCGAGTGATCATAAGGGTCCAGTGAGTAGTGAGGTTGGTTGGGGTCACGGCGATTCAGACAGCTAGCTGGGCCATGGGTAGCAAGCTGGCAGAGGTCTATTTTTAGCCACCTCGTGCGTTTCCGTCGGTAGATTAGTGGGGTTCCGTGTGGTAGAGGGGACCATTCCAATTGGAAAATAGATGTAGTTATAGTGACCCAAGAAAATTGTCCGATAGATAGCAGCCAACAATAAGCGGGTCGCAGATGGGCGTTCAGGTTACGTCACAACGTTGGATAACTCCCTCGGGCAGATAACGTCGGTAGTCCAGTCGTGAAGAAATCAATAACACCTGATTTATTTAATAGTATCTCTTTGTGTGTCTGGGGGACTCAGATTTCAGTCCAAGGTGGTGGCTGATGACCCGGCAGGTAGATAGGAGGGACGTAGCGGTACCCCAATGTTCTCCCCAGTGTCCCTAGGGTAGCCAGGAGCTCATCTGTGAGGAGAACTACACCGAGGTGATTTACAGGACCATCAGACCACAATATCATATTTACCTTTATCTAACTAGGCAAGTCAGTTAAGAACATATTCTTATTTTCAATGACAGCCTAGGAACAGTGTGTTAACTGCCTTGTTCATGGGCAGACAACATATACCTTATCAGATCGGGGATTTGATCTCCGCTCTAACCACTAACCACTAACTCCGCTCTAACCCAACTCCTCATCCCTCTCCTACACCATCAAGGTCAGAGGTTACTTCTATGTAGGCATGGGGTTTATGGTGCTCAGTTTGTGTGTGCTTTAATGTATATGGTTAGAGATGGAGTAACTCTGTTTTTTGCCTCTTGGCAGGATCTATGCACAAACAGGACAAATGGGTGGAGCTGGAAGTGGTTTTAATGCCACATTCCTGTACCCACATCAAGGGAAGGTCCTTGCCATTGATGCCACAACGGTCTGCTCTATTAGCCAGTCCATGTTTTCTGTCTAAGTGCTAGTTTTGACTGGGGTCCTATCTGCCATGCCTTCTTTTGAAAATCTCCTTTATCCCTACCTCTCTTTCCTCCTCTCCTCCATCTATCCCGCCCTCTCTCAACTCCACCAGATGAGGCGAAAGTGGTTGGGCCCCACCTGCTCTGGCCTGTCCCCCATGTCCTCTACCCCCTGGGCGGTTCAGGGACATGGGCATGAGGATAGGGGTGGAGACGCTTGCCCTGAGTGAGTGTGTGATCAATGAGAGGGGGCATGATGATGGAGGTCAGCGTTCCCTTTGGAGCCGAGGCAACACACGTTAAGGTGCACGCGTGCGGGCGCGCACACACACACACTTTGTGAGTTTCATATTTTGTCAAATGTTGTTAATATGAAAACAAGGAAAATGGTGATGTGGCGCCACCTATTGACTGTAGCTATGAAACTCACCTACAATACCCTCACTACACGTTTGAGGGGGCATCCAACTGTTGGATTGCATGTGATATGTAGGCTTTGGAAACTTGTCTTAACCAGCCTTAATGTGGATCTTTTAATCTGTAATTAATTCAAGTGATTCCTAATCTCAATCTCATTAAAGCCCCACAGATCTTGGTACACCCTTTGTTGGATTAATTAAGAATGAATTTGTGAATCAGAGAGTATATAAGCATTTGCATTTGAGTATTTTTAGAGCTTAAACATACCATTAGGGAAAAGTTATTTGATAAATATATTTAAAACGTAAATAATATTTCTTTACATCTAAGTCAATGCAGAGGATGCTTTCATTATGAAAACCTCCCCTTTCTCGCTCGCTGCATCCCCTTGTAGGAACTGAGTATGCAGGGTGGAGGTGAGTGTGGTGAACATACACACAGAGTGGAGGACAGCCTTATCCAGCTCTGCACCTTTCCTGTCAAGGGGCTGCTGCGTAACACACACACACGTGTGGTATACTATTGAAAATTATGATCGAAGTGACCTCATTCAAACACTGTTGAAACCGATCCTTGAACTCTTGACTTCCAGTGTGCTTACCAGGATGATGATAATGACTGACAGGTACGATCCTGCCCACCCAACCAAACTGCACCACCATATTTGACTACAGCTGTGTCCCTAAAGAGATGAACAGCCCTATTCAACTTCTCCCTGGATTACTGTGTTACCACAGCAACCTGAGTGTGTGCTAGAAGGTTATTATAGTTGTGTGTTTTTATATTCGTTCTTATTTCTAGTCGTTTTAAGATTTAAAAAAAAAAAAGATTTTGTTCAGTTAGTTTTCAGATCCGCTTTACTCGTTTTTATTTAGTTTAAGTATTTTAAAAACATATTTCGTTTTAAGATTTTTATTTGAAATTCAGTTTAGTTCAGTTAGTTTTCAAATCCACTTTGCTAGTTTTTATGTAGTTTACCTTTT
This sequence comes from Oncorhynchus clarkii lewisi, assembly GCF_045791955.1. Taxonomy (NCBI): domain Eukaryota; kingdom Metazoa; phylum Chordata; class Actinopteri; order Salmoniformes; family Salmonidae; genus Oncorhynchus; species Oncorhynchus clarkii. Next base: position 35,198,379 of record NC_092167.1, on the reverse strand, counting down.
ATAAAACATTTATCATTCGTTTTTATATTATTCAGTTTCAATTTAAGTGTTAGTGTTAGGTAAATCAAATCAAATGTATTTATATAGCCCTTCTTACATCAGCTGATATCTCAAAGTGCTGTACAGAAACCCAGCCTAAAACCCCAAACAGCAAGCAATGCAGGTGTAGAAGCACGGTGGCTAGGAAAAACTCCCTAGAAAGGACTAAACCTAGGACAAAACCTTGAGAGGAACCAGGCTATGAGGGGTGGTCAGTCCTCTTATGGCTGTGCCGAGTGGAGATTATAACAGAACATGGCCAAAAAGTTCAAATGTTCATAAATGACCAGCATGGTCAAATAATAATAATCACAGTAGTTGTCGAGGGTGCAGCAAGTCAGCACCTCAGGAGTAAATGTCAGTTGGCTTTTCATAGGAGATCATTAAGAGTATCTCTACCGCTCCTGCTGTCTCTAGAGAGCTGAAAACAGCAGGTCTGGGACAGGTAGCACGTCTGGTGAACAGGTCAGGGTTCCAAAGCCGCAGGCAGAACAGTTGAAACTGGAGCAGCAGCACGGCCAGGTGGACTGGGGACAGCAAGGAGTCATCATGCCAGGTAGTCCTGAGGCATGGTCCTAGGGCTCAGGTCCTCCGAGAGAGAGAAAGAAATAGAAAGAGAGAATTAGAGAGAGCATACTTAAATTCACACAGGACACCAGATAAGAGGAGAAGTACTCCAGATATAACAAACTGACCCTAGCCCCCCGACACATAAACTACTGCAGCATAAATACTGGAGGCTGAGACAGGAGGGGTCAGGAGACACTGTGGCCCCATACGATGATACCCCTGGACAGGGCCAAACAGGAAGGATATAACCCTACCCACTTTGCCAAAGCACAGCCCTCACACCACTAGAGGGATATCTTCAACCACCAACTTACCATCCTGAGACAAGGCCAAGTATAGCCCACAAAGATCGCCACGGCACAACCCAAGGGGGGGGGGGGGCGCCAACCCAGACAGGAAGATCACGTCAGTGACTCAACCCACTCAAGTGACGCACCCCTCCTAGGGACGGCATGAAAGAGCACCAGTAAGCCAGTGACTCAGCCCCTGTAATAGGGTTAGAGGCAGAGAATCCCAGTGGAGAGAGGGGAACCGGCCAGGCAGAGACTGCAAGGGCGGTTCGTTGCTCCAGAGCCTTTCCGTTCACCTTCACACTCCTGGGCCAGACTACACTCAATTATATGACCCACTAAAGAAATGAGTCTTCAGTAAAGACTTAAAGGTTGAGACCGAGTCTGCGTCTCTCACATGGGTAGGCAGACCATTCCATAAAAATGGAGCTCTGTAGGAGAAAAACCTGCCTCCAGCTGTTTGCTTAGAAATTCTAAGGACAATTAGGAGGCCTGCGTCTTGTGACCGTAGCGTACGTGTAGGAATGTACGGCAGGACCAAATTGGAAAGATAGGTAGGAGCAAGCCCATGTACAGAAAGAAGCCTTCTTTCCACTGTGGGGCACTAATGCATAAGGTGATGGGACAGGTCAAATTTTAGGTTTAAAGGTAGACTCAGTGAGATGGGTCAATTATAGATGGGTCAATTTCAGCAACAACCAGGAGCATTGAAGTGCGAGGTTAAACATGATACTCAAATTTTCCCTATACGCATCACGAGGTTGCTACAACCTAGCCTATGAATTAATGTTTACAACGTAAGTGTACGCAGGTTGAGAGACAAATTTGAGGCGACAGACAGTGACACTTGGACAGACAGTGACATTCAATACCAGCTTGCACACTCTTGTCTGCATCTAGCTGATCTAGGGTGTAATCATTAGTCCAACAGTTGCAAACAAGAGTTTCTATTGGACAAATTTATGTATCTTTATCCCTGTTTTGTTCCGTTTGCTTCCGGCTTTCGTTTAAGAAACGTTTTCAACAGAATCAGTGGAATGAATACACACCTGATCATATGTAAACACATTTCACTTTCATAGCAACCACGTTGAATTCCTTCTATTCGCTCTCCTTTCAATTTGTCCTTTCCCTTGTGGACTTCAATGCACAACACATCAGCTGTATGTGACCAGGCAAAAAAGCCTTTCCAAACCAAACCGCTACACACAGCCTACATCATTGTCATCATATTAGCTAAAGTAACGTCATAGTCAGCATAGCTAATAGAACTAATGAGTTAGTAAACCCGCTACAATCATGGAGTAACGTTAATGTGCAGTCAGTAAGCAGTTACACCGGTGGGGCCTGATGGAAATAAATTAGTAATACCAAAAGCTTACCTTGACTTGGAAAAGTTCCAGTGTTGTGTTGGATAGTCATAGGCAGCTAGCTAACATAGCATCCCTCTGTTTGAGCAGGGTGTTTCAGTAGGCTAAACTAGCTAGCTGCATTTTCTAGCTAGTAAGTGAAACTGAAAGTGAAAAAAATGAAAAAGCTCTCTCTATTTCTCTCTCTTGCTTCTCCTTAATTTTGGAAGAAATGTATTTGTTCAAAACTGTTCAACTATTGTCTTTCTCTCTCTTTGAGTCAACTACTCACCACATTGTATACACTGCAATGCTCGCTAGCTGTAGCTTATGCTTTTAGTACTAGATTCATTCTCTGATTCTTTGATTGGGTGGACAACATGTCAGTTCATGCTGCAAGAGCTCCGATAGGCTGGAGGATATCCTCTGGAAGTTGTCATAGTTACTCTGTAAGTCTATGGAAGGGGGTGAGAACAATGAGCCTCCTAGGTTTTGTAATGAAGTCAATGTACCCAGAGGAGGACGGAAGCTAGCTGTCCTCCTGCTACTCCATGGCGGTACCCTACAGAGTGCTGTTGAGGCTACTGTAGACATTCTTTTCAAAATAGTGTGTTGTAGTCAATTGTTTGGTGATGTGATTATATTTAGTATAGTTTTATCTAAAAGTGATAACTTTTTTCATTTTTATGAAATTCACAGAGGAGGATGGTCCTCCCCTTTCTCCTTTGAGGAGCCTTCACTGCTGCCTAGCTAGTTTTATCGTTTCTTCATTTATTCCAATAAATGTCAGAATTCCCAAAAATTTGTTTTAAGAATCTAGCTATGTTTTATAGGTTCCTCACTACGAGACAGACAATTTTCCAACGTTAAAATCAATGTCTATTTTTTAGCAAGCTTCACACTTTTTTCTGACGTGCCGAAATTGCAGTTTTGTTCACTAAATTCGACACTTCGTGGCCACCAGAGTTTGATGTGGCTACAGTTCGCATTGAATTGTGGGTCATATCAACCCCGCAAGTGACCAAAGTTGTTCACTCGCTAAATCGAAGGCCGAGGCAGGCAACGTAAGTGAATTGGACCTCCACTTAAGATGACAATCAAACTGCATCCGGTTTCGACAGAGATTCCCCCGAGGGAAAGTGGCTAGCGCGAGCTGAGGGGGTAAAAATTATGTGTTTGTACTGGAGCCTCTGTGTGACTGTGAGAGCAAAGTCTTGCATAAATGCGCATGTCAATGGGTGCGTTCGAGAGGATCCCTTTTGTCAAGTCTGTGACCATCGTTGGTCACTGCCTTTCAAAGTGTGGTGCATTCTGGAAATAACAATGGTGTGATCAAAGGTCATGAAGTTTTGACTGCAGTTGACTACAAGTTCCTGTAGTTGCTTTTCACCAACTTCATTCTGCAGCCATCGCCTGCATTGTTGGAGGCTTTATTGTCAACCAATCATTACGGTGTTTTTGATGGACCCACGTGAACGTGACCAAAGACATGACTGAAACAGGAACCAATTTGTTGTGATTTATGTGTACAGTAGATATATACAAATACATGTGATATTTGAGGCTCTCTCACTAATTGATTGTAAAATGTGTACACAATTTTATATTATGATTTCAGTTTGTGAGTGTGTGATATGGGGGTTGGATACATGTTTGTTTCAAACTTTCTAAAGAAAACATTTTATAAACCGTGGCAACACTGCCATGTTGATCTGAGCCTTGCTGTTGGAAAACCACATTAGTGTCTAACTGTTGTCAGTCGCAAATGCACCTCCCCCGAATTCACTCCTTGACTTTGGTCTACAGTCGGTTGCTTTCCCACTCGAACGCACCCAATATCTGTGGTGCTGCTCATGGCAACTTCATCTCACTTAGTCTACCTTTCCATTATAAAGTAAATCTTCCTTTGGAGCTTGAAAATCCCATTGAAAAAGCTGTTCGACTTTACCCCCCCCCCCCCCCCCATCCCCCCAGTCATTTTTTCACACGTCAACAAAGTGATTCCCCAAAGTCAAGGATTTATCTGTACCAAGAACATGAAATGATATGTATACATATAAATGGCAGGCTATGGAGATGGAAAACATGTCCTAAGAAGGGGGAATGAGAGGAGATGAGGAGAGGAATCCACATTAGACTATTGAGATGCACCCTTAGGCGCTGGTAAACTGCCCAACCATGTGACCCAATTATCAAATGAATTACCTGCACATTAACTCCAGAAAGCTTGTAATTGGTCAAGCAAAGCACCACTCCTATATACAAGTGCCAGGTAGAGAATGTGCCACTCATCAACTGCCAGGATACTGTCAGCGTGCAGGTGTAGTTTACTAGCTGTTCCTGGCTAGGGTTAGACACTTCTACTGATTAGTGGCAATGGCTTTCGGGTGTTGGTTGGGGTAAGTTTGGTGGTGGGCATAAATGTTTTGATATAAGTGTTTTGACACTGGCACACTTTGTTGACCTGTGCAAATGTTTTTCTTACAGAGTATTTGTACTCCTGTCTGTATGGCCTAGTGTAAGATGTTCTGACCTTCCAAGAGGTAAGACACTTAAATTGAGTCAGATTAGCCTTTATACAAGCTATAGAACACTGGTATGACTTGTTGGTCAGAATCGTATAGCTTCCACCCTTCAGATTCTCACCTTGTGTGTCTTTTTTTTATAGGGGCCGTTGAGACTGCATGCCGGGATCGATACCTGTTGGTAACAACCCAACTCTCATTTGCTGGGAACGAACCTCGCTTTGAAGCGGTTGGTAAGTAGGCTTTTAACCTTAATTCTGATGTAAAATGGGCCTGAAATCAGGTTTGGTAAGCTCATGAACTTGGCGTCTTAACATGTCTTGGCCAGGGTTTGGTAGCTGGTGCTGACTGCACGACTGCAGTATATTGCAGTCTCTCACTGTGCTGTTGGACCACTTAGGAAGAAATACAATTTCAACTTAATGACATTCAAATGATTTGGCCCGATCCTCTTCCCCATCTAGATGCTGATGGCGTTCACCCCATCACTAAGCAGTATGGGTCAGAGTGTGGCTACATGTTCAGTATCCTCCCTCTGCCTGGCCATGCTGAACTCAGAGCCTCCTACTTCTCCTGCCACACTGACAACCAGGTTCATATCACCACACATGATGATCTTCTCAAAGCTAGAAGGGTTTTTAAACACTTTTTTGCAAATCTTAAAGTTGAAGGTCTTGTTTTTGTATCTTAGGACGATGAGGTGTTCACTTTTAGCTTTAACTTGATCACAATTGATGTGAATGGAGTGGAAGCCACCTACTCTGTGAATGCAACCTGCTTCCTCCCTCTACCCTGGTCCCCCAGAGAAGTCAGCTGTGAGGAGAACTATATGGAGGTACTAATATGTGGCTCTAGACTGCATCCAGGGTTATATTTGTGCTGATGCTGGCTTAGACTATCCTTAACCTTTTTATAGGAGTATGGTCTGTTATATTCCCCTGTAGGTGTCGGTGAGGGGTGAAGTGTCTGGTCTACCTGGTACAAAAGCAGATGACTGGACTGCTGCCCTTGCTAAAGTAAGCTAAAGGCTATTTGGCAAATTCTCAATTAGATGCGCTCCACCAGTTTGTCCCCAATACCACCATGCATGCCCTGTCTCTTGTTCCCCATCAGGCCCACAGCTCTGCCACGTCTACCTGGCAGGTGATGTTCCAGCAGGAGGGGCAGCAGCTGACTCCCATGTCCCCTTCAGAGGCTCGGGAGCTGGGCTACGTGTTCTACCTCACCCAGGGGAGGCTAGTGTTCCGTTCACCCTACACGCCAGGTTCTGTCATGGGGTCTGTCACCATGGTGAGGATTTAAATGGATGCAGTTATCTTGGGTATGTGTCAATGCTGGCACAAGGCTTTCCCATCTCAAATTACATGAAATGCCTTGATGGGTAGGGTCTTGCTTTCCTGTAGGATCTCTTAAAATATAACTTGTTTAGGCTGGATTTATTTACATAGCTCTTCAGTTGTCTTCATACTGTATTGTTGGCAGGTACCAAATCATTATCTAATTCCAGGTGAATGGTACGTTGGTTGAGGTGGTCTATCCGATACTGGTCTCCAGGCAAAGATGGGTGGTCATCATGGTGAACTTGGTGGTTGCTTGCAGCACTGGTAAGTTTCAGTGACTTATCAGCCCTGACCATTCAAGGTTCAAAGGGCTGGATGGGCCAAGCATTAGTGATGGTGCAATCTAGTGACTATTTTCACCTGCACCTGATCACTAAACCAGGAAGTGTTCATCAGTCTTAATTTTTCTATGTATAACCGCTTTCCAGATGAAGGAATGTATGATGGGGCGGGGCTGGTCTGGCAGACCCCCACTCTGCTCTCCCCGCTGGTCTCTGGGTTAGAGAGCAGCAATATCTCAATGGGGGTGGATGGTCAGCTTCTGGATGAGGCCAACACAGCAGCACGAGGCTACAGCTTGGACATCAGTGACACCACTGTCCAGATCAGCATCCCCTTCAACGCTGCCGGAGGATACAGAAAAGTCAGTAGCATACTAGGCCGGCATCTGACCTTTCACATGCAGATGTTTACCTTGTATTCTGATGCAGAGAAGCTGCAAATGGCGTCAGTCACTCATGTCCTCTGTACACCTTGAATATTCTACTTTGTACCATATAACCTAATGGCAGATGCTTCATAACGGTTTCAACTCTTCCAGAGCTTTGTGATGGCCAACATGTACCATGAGTTCTATGTGGTCCGTCTCTACTATGAACAAATCTTCATGGATGACAGTGGTGTGGAGACCAGACTCCGCCTCCACAGGCCCATGAACACACCCCTTCTGATCCAGCACCTCTCCATCATTAACCGTAAGGAGTTCTACTTGCCAATCCGAAGTGCATCTCTTAGCTCCATGGTCATGATTGATAATGACCCTGTGGTCCTTCTCCCACCACAGAAACAGTCCTTGAGGATCGTGTGTTTACTGTTTACCTGGGGAACCTCTCCTACGATGTTGACCTGGTGGCTGTGAAGCTCAATGGTCACAACTTCACCATACTAGAGGCGACTAAAAGTGGCCTTGTCATAACCATGGTCCCCCAGCCCAATAGTACCCTACATGCCTACATTCTCAGGGTGCCATTTGATGCCGTTATTCACAAGCTGGTAATGATGCAATGATATTAGCTACTGTGGTCTCGGCATTTCCTCAACATTGGAGAAGCGGGGGTTCCTGACCTGAACTTTCTCCAATGGTTTTAAGAGGTGACTTGAAGGCTTTTGTACTGTTTCTTAATTGGTGTTGTGTTCCTGTCCATAGTACCCTACAGAGGGGCTTCTCGAATACTTGTTGGACATCAACTACACGTTGGTCATCCTGCCTCAGGCGGAGCCGTACTTCTACCTGGCCTCAGTCGTGGCTCAGTTCAATGATGTCTGTAAGTTGACTTCAACCTTCAACTATAAGACCTGGGCTGCACGATGGTATGATGACGCAGCCCAGTAACCAACCACTCTACACTTCCCCATGTTTACCCCTAACGTCATGTCACTACTGACTAAACTGTTTGTTTCTTCTCAGTTCCTCCAGTCTTCAAAGGCGTCTGCAAAGAGAAAAGCATCCGTTTCCAGATGGACCATAAGCCATTTGACTACCTGTGGGAGGTGGGTGTTGGCCCCTACATTCTGACCACAAATCTGGCAGCCAAGCGGGGCTACATTATGCGGAATGACAGCAAGAGTCTGACCCTGGAAGTGCCCCTCTTCTCTGTTGGCTACACTTATAAGGTGAGATGCTCATTGGTCAAGTGCTTAAACTGACTCGTCGTTGGATCAAGTAGGAGTTATAATTATTTAAAATGTACCTGCTCTTTTCTTCCTAGGACATCAATTTGAAGCAGTTCCGTGGCACTTTTGAAATTCTCTCAAGAGCTCCGAAGACCTTGGAGGTCAAGAGCTCCTTGGCCAAAGCGTGTCTCTTCCAGACTACTGAGATCATAGGTAACTACTAGTTGGTCAGATATTAACCTGCAGCGTTGCTTGCTTTTGCCTGGTGACTCTTTTTATAGGGTTGATCAGCACTAACAGGCCTTCCTCTCTCCAGTGTGTTCCACTGAAGGTGTGATGACAGTGGTGTCTGTGATTTTGGCCATCCCTGGATCTGAACCCAGCGGATCCTCCCTCCTGGACTCCACCTGCAGGCCTCAAGAGATGGATGACACCAGGGTTCTCTTTAGCTTTAGACTTGACACCTGTGGAACCAGGGTCCAGGTATAGCACTGTCCAACCCATAGAATTAGAGTCATAAATGCAACCAGGCTCTACGAGTGATCGTTATTTGAAATGGAAGTTCCAGCATGCTTCCATCTTAACTAACAACTAAAATCTAGCTCAATTTTGGTCAGCTGTGGGTTTTAGTTCTGGGTCCAGTTCTGGGGTTTCGGTTTGAGTCCTTACCAAAGGACTTGGCTGAAACCCCTTAATTTAACCTGTTAACTTAAATTATTTAAGCACCACCTTTTCCCCATATCCTAATCTGGCCAAATTATTTGAACACCAGAATATCCTGAATGTACAGAGACGGTCCAAGTGATTAGTGTGCCTTAACTCGGTGTTCACAACTTTATTCTAGGGCCCCTGGTACTTAAAAAAAATATTTTTAAAAACTCAAGTGCTACACAGTTGATTCAAAGCTTGCGTAGTTGGTATTTGAATCTGTAATGCCAGGGCAAAGTATGTGCCCCAGGACTGAGTTTTGGGGAAACCCTGGTTTAACTTAGGAACTTTCACCATACAGGCCAATTACTTAGTTTAAGTATTAATATTAATTTGTCTTGATTTCTCATGAGGGCTAACAAAAGAACTGTTTAGACATGGCTTTCAACAGGTTAATGGTTGAATTAATAAATTCAGGTTTGTTTTTACCTCTTGTGTTGCAGTTTGATTACCAGCACCTTACCTATGAAAATGAGATCACCGTTGAGCATACAAGCCAATCAGTGGAAGCACCAGTCTCAACCAGGTATTCTACCTTTGTGTACATGACTTCACTAATAATATACTGTCTCATTGGTTGAAACAAAGTACAATAAATATTCATCAGTCATTAACTCTCACTAAAGGCACTCGTAGCTTTAATATATACTTATGTTCAATTGTTCTCTCGTTAGGGTGACTGTGCGGTGTGTCTATCCACTGAGTGGCCTTTACAAGCTGTTTGCGTATCGGCGGTTTGAAGCAGACTCGCCAGGATTTGGCACCATCTTGACTAGAGTCCCTGTAAAGTAAGTGTTCAATACTTGGTGTCATGCATCTGAAAAGTGGTGAAATTTACTCCTTACTGTCCACACATTATTTCAGCCTACCCATTATACCGTCAACCTCAAACAGGAGTGACCCCTGGGAGAAATGCCTGGCAGCTTAAGGCTAAACTGGCAAATTAACCTTTAGGCCCACACCAGTCACGCAACACAATTTTATGACGACTAGTATGGTGTTACATTTCAAACTGAGCTAACTTTTTCTTCCTCTCTCTGTAGGAACTAATGAAGTGACAATGCTGCTAAGAGTATTGAGTGTAAATGTCTTAATAAATATATCTTGCAAATCTCTGTAGCTTGTCCTGATGTGGCTTCATTCAGTTTGGGGGTTATACCCCAAGTGAATTCTAATTGGGTAACACTTTAAAGCCCTGTTAACATTGGCACTTCTGAAGTCAACCCAGGGTGGGATTAACTCAAATGTTATTTCCATTGCCTCCAGAAATTAGATTGCCATGATGCTACTGTAGGTAGACAATGTGATAAGCTGGAGTCACTAATGTAGCTAGCAAGATGTTGACTGGAGTAATTTACCATGTTCTAACTTTACCCCAAATTCCTGCTATGCGGCATGACTGATCCATCTATTTAGCTTGCTAATGTTCACTAACTAAATGGTTAGTGTTGCTAGCTTAATTCCTTGCTTGCCATGGCATTGGCCACCTAGCAAACCAGACAGATTTGATATGCTCTGGCTAGTTTTCAACATGACCTAGCAGGAATTTGTTAGTGTTCAAATACTGGAGAGTTGAGACCAAATCACGGACGCTGGACAGAGTGGATTTCAGTTGTAACAAAAGACAGTTTTAATGAGTCAGAGATATCTTGTCCCGCAGTTTTACGTGCACGGACCTAGTTCACATAACTCGGCAAGGAGCCAGGTGAAAAAGAGACCTATACAATGGTTACATACATTTTTATACATAGAATAAAGTAGGTGGAGTCTTGTATCGGTCTTCTTGACTGGTCGGAGGGTTGGAGGCGGGCCTTGCTCTAGCCAGAGCGGGCCCCATTGGTGCACAGCAAAAGTTCTTTGCTCTTGGGACCGGCCAGTTAGAGGGAGATGAGATGTGTGTTTATATAAGGAAGAGGGGGTCAGTCTTATGGCTGGGTGTATGTGTTCTTACGAGGGAATGTCTTTGTTTATATGAGCTATGTGTATGAATATTTATATAACAAATTCACTTGCCATCTTCTAACTGACTTGCTAGCATTCAAGGGCTGAAGGGTCTGTTTTGTATAGTGAAAACATTTGTATGAAGGATGGATTTGTGGTGGTAATTCCCCATGTATGACTACTGCTTGTCCATGCACTAGCCAAACTTTGTCAGTGTCTAGCAGTGATCAGCTTGGTTGTTGTGTGAAGTCACAGCCCTAAGTCTAATCAAGCTGGCACCAGTTAACCTGGGCCAGTGCAGCCCAGTTTTCTTTAACCTTTAACCTAGGCAAGTCAGTTAAGAACATTATTTTCAAAGAACGGCAGAGTTGTATCTTGTCAGCTCGGGGATTTGAACTTGCAACCTTTCGTTACTAGTCCAACACTCTAACCATTAGGCTACCCTGCCGCCCCTTGACCCAGCGTGAAGTTGAGCATTTTTTTGGAGCCAGCTATTTGGCCCTTTAAGTGCCAGTGCAAACTGGGCTTAAGTGGACTGGTAAAATGCCTTGTCGTTTAATGAATTGGAAGACTACGACTGATGTAGGATCTTTGAGACACTTTACATTACAGAAATGGTAATGAAATTAATTGATCACTGCCTCTGTTAAAAAAAATTAAAAAAAAAAAAAAAAAATTCCTTTTTAAAAGGGGCAATTAAACAGGTGGGTACCCCACCATTCAACTTCTAACAGGACTCTTATGGTACCACAGCAACCAACCAAGTTATGACCAGGCTTTTCCTTTTATCTCTAGTCCCAACAGTTCTGTTTCTTTAGGGTGTTTGTGGGCTACAGCCATACAGTAGCCTGAACACCAAGGTTATTATATTGGTGTCAAGTAAACTGAAATTACGCTAGTGACTGGCAATGTGAGTAAGCCTAGCAGTGGAAAGGGCCAATACTTTAAGGTGGCCTGAGTGTAGGCTCACTGGAATGCTTGTGGATGGACATCGGATCTGGCTGAGGCAAGGGCATCAGGTCATAAGTCTGCTGGGTGGATGAAATGGGTGTGGATTCCAGTGGGCGGACAGACGGAGTTGTCTGATTCTTGGTGTTTCTCCCCTCCCTCCCACAGAGCAATCTGGAACATCAACAGTTTTTATTTTTTACGTTGGTTAAGAACACATTCTTATTTTCAATGACGGCCTAGGAACAGGGGGGTTAACTGCCTTGTTCAGGGGCGGAACGACTTTAAAAAAAAATGTTTGACCTTGTCAGCTCGGCTTCAATCTTGCAACCTTTCGGTTACTGGTCCAACGCTCTAACGACTAGGCTACCTGCCGCAGAACAAAGACGTTCTCTCCTACGGTGCTTCACAGACCCAGCTGGATCATCCCGAGTCATTACGCATAAGGTTCTTCCTTCAGCAAATCAAAACGTGATTCTGTTTTACAAACAAGCTCAAACGAAGTACCAGTGATGCGCTCAATACGGAAGTGGTAGGACGACACAAACGCGAGGCTACAAGACTTTCGCTAGCACAGCTTGGGATATATTTCGGGGTTCATCCAATATAAAATAATTAAACCAAATATCAGCAACACAATCATGACCTTAGGACGATATACATGACTCACAGGAGGTTTGTTTTACCTTTTTATTTGGAGAGGACTGGCTTGTTAATGGCTGGAGCAGAATGGTATCAAATACATGGTTTCCAGCTGTTTCATTTGCTCTATTCCAAACATTAAAATACTTCTTGCACTCAGCAGCCTCCTGTGATGACAATACGCAGACATTGAGTTTACCACCAACAGTCGCAGGCTTCAATAAGTGCATAGACTCATCCCTACAGTGACTACGAATGTATCCAAAATGAACCATGAATTACAGACAATATCAGTGTTGGGTTAAAGGCTAACAAGGAAATTTTATTTAACTTAACCAGGAAGGGCTCATTGAGATGTAATCTATTTTTCAAGAGTGTCCTGGCCAAGATAGGTAGCACCAAGTCATTACAAAAATTACAGACAAACATAAACTACAAGTAATCTAGTAAAAACCATAGAATTCACGAGTATAACAAATCAGAAACAGCAAATTAACATTGACAGGTCAGGGAATCGGTCTCAAGATCATTCATCAGTAATTTAAAAATACCAATCAGAACAAGTTCTTCCAGTTTAAAAGTATTTTGTAAGGCGTTCCAAGACGATGGCGCAGATTACATAAAAGCCCTTTTACCAAATTCAGTTTGGACATTTGGAACAGTAAGCAGGATAAAGTCCAGCGAATGAAGAGTACCTATCACATTTCTGAACAATAAAAATGTACAAATAAAATGGTAGTAAACCCAAAATGGCTTTATAAATAAAAGTATACCAGTGACTGAGCCTACGAGTGACTAGAGAAGGCCAGCCAACTCTGGTATACAAAATGCAGTGGTGCGTAAGGGTTTTGCAGTTTAAAGTACATCTCAAAGTGCTATGGTAAAGGGTGTCAATTGATCTCAAACACTGAGCAGAAGCATTCATATATTAAGTATCCCCAATAGTCTAGTAAAGGAAGAAATGTAGCTGATACTAGCCGCCTACTGGCTTCAAAAGAAAAATAGGCCTTATTCCTCAAATAAAATCACAATTTCAGTTTCAATTTTTTTGTAAGTTGTTGAATATGCAATTTAAAAGAGAGGCTGTCAACAATTAAAATTCAAAGATATTTATATGAGGTTTCAATCTCCTTGCCCTGACAGGTAGTAATAGGTGAAAGGTTCAGAGGTCTATTTCTTGCTTTAAAAGACACCATTAGGTTAGTTTTGTCAGTGTTGAGGATAAGCTTCAATTGACACAAGGTATGTTGAAACGTATAAAAAGCAGTTTGCATGTACTGGAAAGGTTTTGTAAGAGACTAGGCACAACAGTAAATAACAGTATCATCAGCATAAAAATGCATTTTGGACATTTTTTGTCTAAATAATTAAAATAAATAGTGAATGAGAGGACCAAGTACAGAGCCTTGGGGCACACCATTAAAGACAGACAATTTAACAGACATAAGACCATCAAATTGAGTGCACTGAGTTCTATCAGACAGATAGTTAGCAAACCATGCAACTGCATGCTCTGAAAGACCTACACTCGACAATATCTGCCTTAGTATAGCATGAACAACTGTATCAAAAGCCTTAGAGAGATCAATAAAAAGTGAGACACACATATAATTTAAAACCTTCATGGCTGCTGTAATTGTGCTTGCTTCTTCCTGAAGCCCGATTGGTACATTGATAAAATAGAGTTAGTAAATAAAAACTATTTTAGCTGTTCACTCACAAGGGTTTCAAGTATTTTCGACAGGGGTGACAGCTTTGAGATTGGCCTATAATTATTTAAAAGAGTTGGATCTCCCCCTTTTAAAAGTGGTAGGACAAATGCTGATTTCCAGATTTTTGGAATTTCATTACATTCCAGGGTTAGATTGAACAGATATGTAAGTGGTTCAGCTATGAAATCAGCTGCCAGATTTAAAAAGCAGGGATCCAAAAGATCAGGACCTGCAGGCTTTCTCTGATCTAAATATTTCATGGCTTTCTGTACCACCTGCACTGAGAATGGCAAAAAGCTAAAAGTTTGACCAGCTCTCACTGGTTCATCCACACAGGGTTGTACAGAGACAGAGGACACTGAATCAAACAGCCTACCAGATGATACAAAGTTTTCTTTGAAACAATTCAGCATTTCAGTTTTGTCATATACAGCAACAGAGTCCTTCAAAACACATGACGGTAATTCATTAACATTACTGTTACCAGACATAGACTTAATAGCCTTCCAAAACTTTCTAGGGTCATTCAGGTTATCAGTGGTAAAAGACATAAAGTATTCAGACTTGGCCTTCCTGAGAAGAAAAGTACACTTGTTTCGTAAGTGCCTAAAAAAAAAGCCAATCAGCATCAGAACATGATTTCCTTGCTTTAGCCCAGGCTAGATTACAGTTGTGAATAATACAAGACAGCTCAGAAGAAAACCATGGATTATCCCGCCCTTTAACCCTGAACCTGCGGAATGGGGCATGTTTGTTTACTATTTGGAAATAAACATAATGAAAGAATATCCAGGCAGTTTCCACATCAGGGATAAGCTCAATCTTGCTCCAGTCAAAATAAAACAAATCATGAAAGAAAGCCTGCTCATTAAAACACTTCAAATTTCTCTTACATATAAAACGTGGGTTTGTCTTAGGAACCTTCATATTTCTAACAGCAGCAACAACACAATGGTCACTTAAATCAATACAAAAATCACCAACCGCAGAATATTTATGTGGAACATTTGTTAATATCAAATCAATAAGGGTAGATTTATCTGGGCATTTAAGATTTGGGCGAGTGGGTGAGTTAATCAACTGGGTAAGATTCATAGAATTACAAAACATTTTTAAACCATCAGACACCGGCTTTAACCAACCAGTTGAGATCACAAATCAAGATCATTTCACTGTAAAGAAGTTTAGACATAAGGTGCGTCAAAGAAGAAAATGCATCACCGAGAGCAGAGGGAATAGGACATGGATGCATACAAGAGAGCCCGCTAAAAGGGCCTCCTGCATCACAGTGCTGGAGGCGCTACTACAGACCCGGGTTCGATCATGATCGGGGGTCCCATAGGGTCGCACACAATTGGCCCAGCATTGTCCAGGGGAGGGTTTGGCCGGGCGGGCTTGATTTGGCTCATCGCGCTCTAGCGACTCCTTGTGGCAGGCCGGGCGCCTGCAGGCTGACCTCGGTCATCAGGTGAACGGTGTTGGACCTAACGTGTGCCAGGAAAACATCCACCACAGCATTACACCACTGTTGTCAACAGACAGGATGGGGACATTGACTCATGCTGCTTAAACCAAATCGGGACTCTGCCATCATGATGGAACCGGGATTTGTCGGACCAGGCAATGTTTTTCCGCTCCTCAATTGTTCAGTGTTGGTGGTTGCGTGCCCACAGTTCTTCTTGATGTTAGCTGATATGAGTGGAACCCGGTGTGGTTGTCTGCTGCATTAGCCCGTCTGTGACAAGCACCGATGAGTTGTGCGTTCCGAGATGCCGTTTTGCACACCACTTTTGTGCTGCACAGTTATTTGCCTGTTTGTGGCCCGTATATTAGCTTGCACTAATCTTTTTTTGTAATTATTTTTCTTTATGTTGTACTATTCAATAAAAAAAGTAGATCTACTTGCAGTGAAGCTGCACAACATCTACATCACATTAGCCATCTTCCAGAGTGACCCAGAGAAGCAACCAGGGTCACTGCCCTAATCAAGGGCACGTTGACAGATCTCCCACAAGGCCAAAAAACAGATCGCTGGTTCGGGTCCCCATCAGCCATCGGCCCAAGCGCCCAACTGCCAGGCGACCAGCCCCCCAGGACCCCCCTCCCATAGTTCCCCGAGAGCTGCCCCTCAACCAACTGAGTGACCCCCCCCTGAAAATGTTTTAATTCCATTCCCCATTTGTTGGGGGGTCGCACCATTCTCTGTAAACCCAAGACGCTGTCGTGTTTGATTCATTACAGAAAGCCTTGGAGATTGTGTGGACTGGAGCTTCCGTGGGGGCATGTCGATACAGTACACACACTGTGTGGGCTGTGGTGCAGTGCAGCCCAGAGAAACCTGTGTGAAAATAACTAAACTCAATCGTTCTATTGCACTACAGACAGCATGCAGCACACGCTCTGGCCACTTGGTCTGCTGGGGGTGTGGCCAGCCAGGCCATCTGTGCAGGGATTACCCAAAGTCCCACAGAGCTCAGGAGCAGACTGCTGCATGAGAATGGAGCCTGTTGTTGTGGTGGGCCGGAACGGTGTTGGGGACTTTTGTCTCTTCGCTGTCACTGTGGAGGGGGTGCCCTGCCCTGGTGGACACTGAGTCCACAGTAACCCTGGTGAGGCCGGACATTGTACTAGGTTGGACTCGGTTCAAGCCCACAACCCCCATCTGTGTGTTACTTTCCCCAGCTACCTCAATGAAACGTCCATCTGTGAGCCTGGGCCAGCCCAGCCACCCCATATGGGAGAGAAGAGGACACTGTCCGCAGTGAGATAGATATGGGAGAGGAGCTGTGATGGTCTTGACCCCGAGCAGCAGGAACGGCTGTTGCTGTTAGAATTCAGAGACAGCTTTGCTCTGAGTGAAGAGGAGGGGGGTCAGATTCTGGTGCAGCACGAGGGGACGCTCGGCCCATCAAGATGCATCCCAGCAATATCCCACTGGCACACCAGGAGACAGCAGACAAGGCCGTTGGAGATGCAGTGGGCAGACTTCATTGAGCCCTCAGGCAGCCCCTGGGCAGCACCAATAGTCATGATTCCTAAGAAGGGGGATAAGCTGAGGTTATGTGCGGACTACAGAATGCGGTAACCAGGAAGGAGTCATACCCTATATCATGTATCGAAGAGTCACTGAACCTGGTTAGGAAGTCCTCCTAGCTCCCTCACTGGACCTCCGCAGTGGTCACTGGCAGGTTCTCCTCTCCCCAGAGCCAAGACTGCTTTCGCCCACCAACAGAGGGCACTGGCAGTTCAAGGTCCTGTGCTTCGGCTTGCGCAACGCTCCAGCTACTTTTGGGCGGTTGATTGATAGGGTGCTGGCTGGCATTCCCTGACAGGAGTGTCTGGTCTACCTCAACAACATCCTGGCCCATGGCAGCTCCTTCCAGTCTGTCCTGGGGGCGCTATGGAGTGTTAGAAAGGGTGGCTGCCGCAGGCCTGAAGCTCCACCCTGAGCAATCCCACTTCATGAGGAGAGAGGTGTCCTTGGGGCACCAAGTGGGGGAAGAGAGAATCAGCACTATGGAGGACAAAGTGTGGGCTGTCCAAGACTGGCCCATTCCCACTAACCAGCAGCAGCTGAAGAGCTTCCTGGTCTCGTACTACAGGGGGTTTGTACGGGGCTTCTCCAGTGTCGCCACTCCCTTGAACCGCCTGCTGCCGAAGGACAGCAGAGTGGCAGGAGGTCTCCAACATCCTCTAGCGTACACTGATCGAGGCCCATGTGCTCACCTCCCCCAAATGTTCCTCCCCCACCTTGGCCTCTGTGGGCATATCACCAGTTCCAGTTGGAGTTATGAAATAAACATACGTGTTGAGTATACAGTATATTATGTCTCATCTAGGTTGAGGGGAATTTGCTAGTGTACTGTATGAGAATCAGAGCCCGATACTACGAATCAGATTTCAGGAGTTCTAGATAACTTTGGTCAACTCTGAGTTCTACTCGGGATAACCAGTACCATGAAATTGGCTCACCTTTTTAGCCAGGTAAAATTTTATGCCAATTAATCGTTCATAAATAACCTGCTTGAGGCAGGCTTACTCGGGGTTAAATCAATTTATCCTGAATATATTGCCTGAGCCGCGACTTGAGGACCAATGAAATCAGATTCCCTCCCTCTTGCAAAGATTTCATCATCCCCTTCATTTGAGGAAGACGACTGATTCAATATTTCATTGATCAAAAGTGTTGTCTGTTAAACAATAGTAATGTTAAAATACCTACACTTTCAGTAATGTCAGAATGCATTTGAAACTTCAACGGTTAAGAGCGTTGGGCCAGTAACCGAAAGGTTGCTGGTTCAGATCCCAGTGCCGACTAGGTGAAATATCTGCCACTGTGCCCTTGAGCAAGACACTTAACCCTAATTGCTCTGGATAAGAGTGTTGCTAAATGACTAAAATGTAAAAACATGTATTATACTTGTCACATGCGCTGAATACTTGTGAGTGTGCGTAGAGTCAGTGCAAGATAGGGTCAATGCATATAGTCTGTGTAACCATTTCATTAAGTATGTAGCAGTCTTATGGCTTGGCCGATGCTCCGGTATCGATTGCCGGACGGTAGCAGAGTGAACGGTCTATGGCTTGGGTGGCTGAAGTCTTTGGCCATTTTTAGTCCTTCCTCTGACACCGCCAGATACAGAGGTCCTGGATGGAAGGGGGCTTGGCCCCAGTGTTGTAATGGGCTGTCCACCCAGTTATTTCTCCTGTTGTCCAGGTTGGAGAGGGCATTGTGAAGTGCATTTGAGATTGCGTAATCTGTGGAACTGTTGGGGCGAAAATTGAAATGGGCTCAGGGTGTCTAGGATGATGGTGTTGATGTGTTATGACCAGCCTTTTCAATAAACTTCATAATTACAGTTGAGTGCTACAGGGCGATGTTCATTTAGGCAGGTTACCTTGGAGTTCTTGGGAACAGGGACAATGGTGGTAACTTGAAACGTGTTGGGATTAACGACTGGGACAAAGAGAGAGTGGAAATGTCAGTGAAGACACTTGCTGGTCTCTGCACATTCTCCAAGAACGCTCACTGGTATTCCGTCTGGCCCGGTGGCCTTGTGAGTTTAAACTTTTTAAAAGCTTTACTTTCATCAGCCACGGAGATTGAGATCCGGTCTAATAGGATTCCACCTTCCTCCCATATTGTCCTTTTGAATGTTTGATGTCTCATCGGAGATCGTAGCGGGCTTTCTTGTAAGCAGTAGCTATAGCCTATAGCAGAGCACCGATATTGCCTGTAATCCATGGTTTTGGTTTGGGTTAGTTCGCATAGTCGCTGTGGGGATGAAGTCATCTATGCACTTATTGATGAAGCCCATGACTGATGTGGTAAACACCTTGATTCTATTGGATGAATCCCAGAACATATTCCAGTCTGTACTAGCAAAACAGTCTTGTAGCCTTGTGTCTGCTTCAACAGACCACTTCTGTATTGAGCGCGTCACTGGTACTTCCTGTTTTGAGATTTTGTCTGTAAACAGGAAGCAGGTAGATAGTCATGGTCGGATTTGCCAAAGGGAGGGTGAGGGAGGGCCTCATCCGCAAGACTCTCCCTACAGGTAACAACACACATGGATGCACGCACACACACTATTTACACACTAACATTCAAATGTTCAGTTCTCTTAACAATTGTGTTTTGTTTCAGGCTGACCATTCAGTGTCCCTACCCTGCCAATGACACCGTCACTGTCTCTATTGAACACCCTGTCAACTCAACGTTTGCCCTCTAATCTCTGCTGCCTATTTAATACACTAGTCTCCAACAGAGGTCAGGGCAGTGGGCAGTATGTGGGTGTGGCGATAGTTGGGATGGGAGCTTTGATTGCTGTTACAGGGAAGATGCTCGGTTGAATGCCCAATAAAACTTGAAAACATGTTTGCAAATTTGTGAAGTTGGTTAAAATCCCAGCTAAATGTATTTCATATAATGAGCCCATTGCCAAGTGAAAATATAACTCTTGACTTGGGGCACTAAACTCACCAAAAAGGCTGCATTTACACAGGCAGCCCAATTTTGATTTTTTGTTTTACAAATCAGATCAGCTCTGAGAATTATCTGATGTGAAAATATCTAATGTGATCGGTCAAAAGACCAATTAGTGGAAAAAAAGATCAGAATTGGGCTGCCTGTGTAAACTCAGACATAGTGAAGGATTATTCTGTACCATGAATATGAAATTACCTAATCTATGGGTTTCACATGACTGGGAATACAGACATGGATCAGTTGGTCACAGATACCTTAGGGGGGTGGATCAGAAAACCAGTCAGTATCTTGTGTGAGCACTATTTGCCTCATGCAGCGCAACACATTTCCTTCACATAGAGTTGATCAGGCTGTTGTCCCACCCCTCTTCAATGGCTGTGCGAAGCTATTGGATATTGGCGAGAACTGGAACACACTGTCATACACATCGATTCAGATCATCCCACACATGCTCAATGGGTGACATGTCTGGTGAGTATGCAGGCCATGGAAGAACTGGGACATTTTCAGCTTCCAGGAATTGTGCACAGATCCTTGCAACATGGGGCTGTGCATTATTATGCTGAAACAGGAGGTGATGGCGGTGGATAAATGGCACTACAACGGGCCTCAGGATCTCATCACGGTATCTCTATGCATTCAAATTGCCATCGATAAAATGCAATTGTGTTCGTTGTCCGTAGCTTATGCCGCCAATACCATAACCCCACCGCCGCCATGGGCACTCTGTTCACAACGTTAACATCAGCAAACCACTCGCCCACAAGACGCCGTGCACAAGGTCTGTGGTTATGAGGTCGGGTGGATGCGGCTTATGGTAGAGAAATGAACATTAAATTCTCTGGCAACAGCTCTGGTGGACATTCTTGCAGTCAGCATGCCAATTGCACTCTCCTTCAAAACTTGAGATATCTGTGGCATTGTGTCGTGTGACAAATTTTAGAGTGGCCTTTTATTGTCCTCAGTACAAGATACATCTGTGTAATGATCAAGCTGTTTAATCAGCTTCTTGATATGCCACAGCTGTCAAGTGAATGGATTATCTTAGAAATGCTCACTAACAGGGATGTAAACAAATTTGTGCACAAAGTTTGATAGAAATAAGCTTTTCGTTCGTATGGAAAATGTCTGGGATATTTTATTTCTGCTCATGAAACATAGAACCAACACTTTACATGATCCGTTTATATTGTTGTTCAGTGGAGATGGAAAACACATCCTAAGAAAGGGGGAAGGAGAGGAGATGAGTAGAGGAATCCACTTCAGACTATTTAGCTGCGCCCCTAGGCTCTGGCAAGCTGGCCAACCATGTGACCCAATTAGCTAATTAATTACCTCAATCACAGCACCACCCCCATATAAAAGTGCCAGAGAACATGCTACTTATCAACTGTTGTTTTGTCTAGTATATTGTCAGTACGTGATAGTTGATGTTGTGTTAACTAGCAGGTGTAGTTTACTAGCTGTTCCTAGCTAGGGTTAGACACTTCTACGGAGCAATGGCTTTCGGGTGTTGGGTGGGGTAAGTTTGGTGGTGGGCTTAAATGTTTTGAATAAGTGATTTGAATAAGTGTTTTGACGCTGGCAACCTTTATTGACCTGTGCTATTGTTTTTCTTACAGAGTAGTTGTACTCCTGTCTGTATGGCCTAGTGTAAGATGTTCTGACCTTCCAAGAGGTAAGAAACTTAAATTTAGTCAGATTAGCCTTTATACAAGCTATAGAACACTGGTATGACTTGTTGGTCAGAATCGTATAGCTTCCACCCTTCAGATTCTCACCTTGTGTGTCTTTTTTTTTATAGGGGCCGTTGAGACTGCATGCCGGGATCGATACCTGTTGGTAACAACCCAACTCTCATTTGCTGGGAACAAACCTCGCTTTGAAGCGGTTGGTAAGTAGGCTTTTAACCTTAATTCTGATGCAAAATGGGCCTGAAACCAGGCTTGGTCAGCTTATGAACCTGGCATCTTAACATGTCTTGGCCAGGGTTTGGTAGCTGGTGCTGACAGGAAGTCTCTCCCTGCAGTATATTTCAGTCTCTCACTGTGCCTGTTGGAACACTTAAGAATAAACTGATTTTTATTTAGTACTCGACTTGAGCATATTCAAATCATTTGATTTGACCCAGTGCTTTACCCTTATCTAGATGCTGACGGCGTTCACCCCATCACTAAGCAGTATGGGTCAGAGTGTGGCTACATGTTCAGTATCCTCCCTCTGCCTGGCCATGCTGAACTCAGAGCCTCCTACTTCTCCTGCCACACTGACAACCAGGTTCATATATTTTCTGTGCATTGTGGTCTTTTCAAAGCCACAACCCATGGGCACACTCGTTAAATCAACATTTCAATTACATTGAACCAATGTGGAGTAGCCATTGAGTTGATATCTGTGCATATGGGAAGGGCTTTTAAACTATATTTTCTAGTTAAATTACTACCAGGTATCTCAGTTGAAGGTCTTGTTTTTGTATCTTAGGACGATGAGGTGTTCACTTTTAGCTTTAACTTGATCACAATTGATGCAAATGGAGTGGAAGCCACCTACTCTGTGACTGCAACCTGCTCCCTCCCTCTACCCTGGTCCCCCAGAGAAGTCAGCTGTGAGGAGAACTATATGGAGGTACTGATGCATGGCTCTAGACTGTATCCAGGGCTCGTGGAGGTGGGCTTGTGTATTTTTATAGGAGAGTGTTATGTTACCCTGTAGGTGTCAATGAGGAGTGACGTTTCCTGTCTGTCTGGTACAACGGATGCCTGGACTGCTGCCCTTGCTAAAGTAAGCTAAAGGCTATTTGGCAAATTATCAATTAGATGAGCCCCACCAGTTTGTCCCCAATACCACCATGCATGCCCTGTCTCTTGTTCCCCATCAGGCCCACAGCTCTGCCACGTCTACCTGGCAGGTGATGTTCCAGCAGGGGGGGCAGCAGCTGATTCCCATGTCATTCTCAGAGGCTCGGGAGCTGGGCTACGTGTTCCACTTCACCCAGGGGAGACTGGTGTTCCGCTCACCCTACACACCACGGTCTGTCATGGGGTCTGTCTCCATGGTGAGGATTTAAATGTCCTGTTCAATGGCTTCCTTTATCTTGGTTGTCTTCAGGCTTGCTTAATCTGACATTAACGACCTAGACTGGTGGCTGTATTCCAAGAGGGTTTTACATTGCGTAATGTTTAAAACCAGGGTTATGCAGGGTGGGAAGGAAGCCACTTATTTAGACTACTGAAATGCCCCTTTTGCACTGTTGGCAAGTACACTAAATCCATTCTTCAATTCCAGATCAATGGTTCAGTGGTGGAGGTGGTCCATCCCATACTGTTCTCCAGGCAGAGATGGGTGGTTATGATGGTGGACTGGATTGTTGCGTGCAGCACTAGTAAGTTCCAGTGCAATATCAGGTTCCACATAATCAAGGATCAGACCTGATTGTCCTAAGCAATAGTGATGGCTCAGTTAAGCAAATAATACTTTCACCTATGAAGTTATTTCAGATCTGTGACATGTTTTGATCACTCAGTTGCAGAGGAAGAATTGCTCACAGGGTCTTAACACTTGTAATCTCTTTCCAGATGAAGGGATGTATGATGGGGCGGGGCTGGTCTGGCAGACCCCCACTCTACTGTCCCCGCTGGTCTCTGGCCTCTCTGGGTTGGAGAGCATCAAGATCTCAATGGGGGTGGATGGGCAGCTCCTGGATGAGCCCATCCCAGCAGAGCGAGGCTACAGCCTGGACATCAGTGACACCACTGTCCAGATCAGCATCCCCTTCAATGCTGCCGGAGGATACAGAAAAGTTAGTAGCTTACTAGGCCGGCATCTGACCTTTCACATGCAGACGCTTACCTTGTATTCTGATGCAGAGAAGCTGCAAATGGCTTCAGTCACTCATGTCCTCTGTACACCTTGAATATTCTACTTTGTACCATATAACCTAATGGCAGATGCTTCATAACGGTTTCAACTCTTCCAGAGCTTTGTGATGGGCAACATGTACCGTGAGTTCTATGTGGTCCATCTCTACTATGAACAAATCTTTCTTGATGACTGTGGTGTGGAGACCAGACTCCGCCTCCACAGGCCCATGAACACACCCCTTCTGATCCAGCACCTCTCCATCATTAACCGTAAGTTCTACTAGCCTATCCGAAGTGGCTCTTCAGCTCCATGGTCATAATTGCTAATGACACTTGTTACCCCCCCCCAACCACAGAAACGGTCCTTGAGGATCGTGTGTTTACTGTTTACCTGGGGAACCTCTCCTACGATGTTGACCTGGTGGCTGTGACGCTCAATGGTCACAACTTCACCATACTAGAGGCGAATAAAAGTGGCCTCGTCATAACCATGGTCCCCCAGCCCAATAGTACCCTACATGCCTACATTCTCAGGGTGCCATTTGAGGATGCCGTTGTTCACAAGCTGGTAAAGAGAGACTTATTTTTATTCTCTAATGAACTACTGGTTTTTCTCAGTATTTCCTCATGGCTTCTTGATAAGGGAATTTACGTTTGAAGTAGTAAGAGAATCTGAATGACATTAAGAGTTATGACTGAAGTATTTCACCCTACTAGTTACAGAAGCTGAGATGATGTGTTTAGACGCAATACTAGAATATTGTGAGAGAGTGGGAACATTGTGTTTGTGTGATAAAGAGGAACTGACAACACATGTGTTAGTACTGTGAAACCAAGGACAGGAGAAAGTCCCCCCCCCCCCCCCTCCCCCCAGGGAGGAACAGATGCACTTGTAGGAGTTATATAGAAGGCTGTGTGCATTATAGGTTTATTAGCACCTTCTCGTGAATAAAGGATTTCCTTTTGCATAAGCTGAGTCTTTTCCTATTTATTAAACCCAGGGTCTTACAAACCTTGGGAATTGGTCAAAGCTTGCTTGTAGTTATAATCATTGGGATAGAAAATTCTCATGACACTTCTCATTGGAGCACATCCAAGGTTCCTCAACATTTTCCAATGGGTTTTGGGGACCTCAGATTCACCCCTAATATGTGGCTGTAAGATTTTGTTTCTCAATGAGTGTTCATATCCATAGTACTCTCCAGAGGGGCTTCTTCAGTTCTCGATGGACATCAACTACACATTGGTCATCCTGCCTCAAGAGGAGCCCTTCTACTACCTGGCCTCAGTCGTGGCTCAGTTCAATGATGTCTGTAAGTTGACTTGAACTTCAGTAAGAGACCTAGGATGGAATGCTATTTCTCAAGATGGTCTTCCCGAGCCTTCTGGTTCTGACCACTGCCTAACGTGGATGCAGCCAAGCGATCTACCACTGTTTACCCCTGATGTCATCTTGGCACTATTGACTAAACTATTGGGCCGACCTTCTCTTCGTCAGTTCCTCCGGTCTTCAAAGGCGTCTGCAATGAGAAAAGCATCAGTTTCCAGATGGACCATAAGCCATTTGACTACCTGTGGGAGGTGGGTGTTGGCCCCTACATTCTGTCAACAAATCTGGCAGCCAAGCGGGGCTACATCATGCAGAATGACAGCAAGAGTCTGACCCTGGAAGTGCCCCTCTTCTCTGTTGGCTACACTTATAAGGTGAGATGCTAATTGGTCAAGCGCTTAAATTGGCTTGTCGTTGGCTCAAGTAGGAGTTATAATTATTTAAAATGTACCTGCTCTTTTTTTTCCCCCAGGACATCAATTTGAAGCAGTTCTACGGCTCATTTGAAATTCACTCACGACTTCCCAAGACCTTGGAGGTCAAGAGTTCCTTGGCCAAAGCTTGTCTCTTCCAGACTACTGAGGTCATAGGTAACTACTAGTGCCTCATCTTTGCCTGCAACATAATTTATTGCCTGACTGTTTAGTGTTGATAATTCACTTTGTTCTAGCCCAGCTCTAACACAACTTTCTCTAGTGTGTTCCACTGAAGGGGTGGTGACAGTGGTTACTGATGTGACTCTGGCCATCCCTGGAGCTGAACCCAACGGAACCTTTCTCCTGGACTCCACCTGCAGGCCTCAAGAGACGGATGACACCAGGGTGCTCTTTAGCTTTGGACTCCACACCTGTGGTACCAGGGTCCAGGTATAACTGTCCAACCCATACAGTTTGAATTGTTCAAATGATCAAGTGACTGGCCCTACCAGTGACTACTTCAAATAAGGTTGTCAGCATCTAATCTGGTAACCCAGAACTCATCTAGCTTAGTTTGTTCAGCTGCATGACTTAGTTCTGGTTACATATGTCTGAATTTGCCCAATCCTGATGCGTCCAAATAAACGCCTGAACTACTGCTGTTATCAAGGCATCCCGTCATTGGTTCAGGCGCAGAATCGGTCCACGAGATCAGTAATCCTCCATCTCAAACCGTCAGCATACAGGCTGAATATTTAAATTAATATTCAGACTTTGACTGACAGGCGTCTATATTTCTCATGAGGCCTAACAAGGGAACAACAATTTCATTTTTAGACATGGCTTGCAACAGTTTGATATTCAATGAATCATGTTCAGGCTTGTGATGTCGCTTGTCATCTAGGTTGACCATCAGCATGTTACCTACGAAAATGATATCGACGTTGAGCACAAGGGCCAATCTGTGAACGCACCAGTCAAAACCAGGGATACTGCCTCTGTGTACGTGACTTCACTGATAATCTACTACCTCATTGGTTGAATTAAAAATATTTACGTCAGTCATTAACTCCCACTACAGGCACTTGTGGCTTTAATGTTCAGTTCTCTTTTTAGGGTGACAGTTCGGTGTGTCTATCCACTGAGTGACCTATACAAGCTGTTTGCATATTGGCGGTTTGAGGCAGACTCTCCAGGAGTCGGCACCATCTTGACTAGAGTTCCTGTAAAAAGTAAGTGTGGTAGTTGTGCAGCTAATGAGGGTGGTAAAACTGCTACAGCTGTTTACACCTGGCTCTCTGTCCAATCATAGCCTTTCAGCCCACCTTTCCACCCACTACCAGAAGACCGTTGACCTCCACAACTACTTCCAACACAGGCCTTAGTCCTGGGAGGGAAATGCCTGGCATCAACCCTAGGGCTAAATATGTCAAAGTCTTCAGCTGGCAAATGAACCAGCCTAAAGGAACCACTTAGGCCCAGACCCCAGTCACTCCATACAATGGTATGAGATGGAGAGATCTATTCTACACGTCATATTCCTAGATGAGATCTAACTTAATTTTATTCTCTCCACAGGAACAAATGAAACCGCTGAATGAATCAAGTGTTTGTGAATATAATTCAGTCTGGTTCTTAATAAATATTTTCTTACAATCTGTACCTTGTCCTGATTGTTATGGGATGTGGCTGCATCCAGTTTGGGGATTATATCACAAGTGAGGACTTTATTTGGTAACTAAGTTGGCTAGGTAAATGCTTTGTGCGACGCATTTGAATATCTTTCATCCTAGTCACTTACGACGTGTTGGTCTTTAAGGGGTGATCAGCAATTCTAACTGTGGCCACCCTGCCACTTTTGGTCAACTTCTGCAGGATGGGGCCTGAATAATCGAAGCACACATCCATAAACTGCATTTTGGCAGCAAGGTGTGACCATGTTGAGGCTAGTGTTACTAGAAATGGAGTAAAGCAAGCTCGTGGCATTAAGCTATATTAGTCCAAATCAATGGGTAACTACAGATGACTCCTACTCATCCTATAACTTAAAGCCTCTGTAGACAGAACAATATAAGGCTATTGCTGCTGTTTATGTACCATGCTGTTTCAATGTCTGAATTCAAAGGGTGTTTGAGTGTCTGATCACTTGGTTATGCCTAGAATTTGGTCCCATCAGAACGTGGCATAGGTCTAGATTGCACTACGACAGTTGGCACAAGTCATATCCTGGTAGCAGTGATTCAGCCAATTAAAATCTTTGAAGTTGGCGGTGGTCCAGCTTGTTCATTGATGGAAGTGTCATTAACAGGCTACTTGAGTGTCAGTGTAGTTGATTTGATAATCAGAATCACATTTGACTGGTCAAATTGCTCCAGACAACTAGCCTTCAGCTAGACACCAATGCTCATCCAACAATGGTAGGCCTGTAGTTTGGTTGGAAGCATTTGATTATGCAATGGCATAGGCCTATTTTTGGAATTGTTTGCACAACTGTTCTGAGACAAATGTGACTGTAGGCATTTTCAGAGATCCAGGAATCGTAAGATATTTTCTAATTCAAAAACTTAGTTACAAAACAATGTAATGAAAGGTGTTTGAAAGGTGTAGCATGATCGGTGAAAACGCCAAGCATTCAACTCTTAACTTATGGACAGCTCATGAGCTAGGGTGTCGTCGTTTTGATTGAACTCGTATATTTAATGTAGGCTACCTGTTTTGCATGCGTTTGTGTAAAATTGACTCTGCTGAGAGGGTAGGCAGTTTAACCACTTTTTTTTAGACAAATACATTGTGGGTATATGGACTGAAAATGAACAGAAATATAAATAACGCTAAGTGTTGGTCCCATGTTTCATGAGCTGAAATAAAAGATCCCTGAAATTTTCCATACACAGCTTATTTCATGTTATGTGCACAAATTATTTACATACCTGTTAGTGAGCATTTCAACTTAGATGATCCATCCACCTGACAGGTGTGGCATGTCAAGAAGCTGATTAAACCACTGGGGATAAAAGGCCACTAAATGGTGATGTTTTGTCACAACACAATGCCACATGTCTGAAGTTCTGAGGGAGTGTGCAATTTGCATGATTGCAGGAACGTCCACCAGAGCTGCTGCCAGAACATTACATTTTCATTTCTCTACCATAAGCCGCGTTCAATGTCGTTTTACAGAATTTGGCAGTTTGTTCAACCGGCTTCACAACCGCAGACCACGTGTGACCACGCCAGCCCATGACCTCCGGCTTCATCTGAGACCAGCTACCCGGACAGCTGATGAAACTGTGGGTTTAGACAATTGATGAATTTCTGCACAAACTGTCAGATACAATCTCAGGGAAGATCATCTGTATGCTTGTAGTCCTCACCAGGGTCTTGACATGGCTGCAGTTTGGCATTGTAACCAACTTCAGTGGGAAAATGCTCACCTTCAATGGCCACTGGCATGCTGGAGATGTAGATGGTAGACATCTTGTGGGTGAGCGGTTTGCTGATGTCAACAGAGTGACCGTGGGGTTATGGTATGTGCAGGCATAAGCTACGGACAATGAACACAATTGTATTATATCAATGGTAATTTGAATGTGCAGAGATACTGTGACGAGCTCCTGAGGCCCATTGTCGTGCCATTCATCAGCCGCCATCACCCCATGTTTCAGCATGGTCATGCACGGCCCAATGTCGCAAGGATCTGTAGACAATTCATGGAAGCTGAAAATGTCCTATTTCTTCCTTGGCCTGCATACTCACCAGACATGTCACCCATTGAGCATGTTTGGGATGCTCTGGATCGACGTGTACGACAGCGTGTTTCAGTTCCCTCCAATATCCAGCAACTTCGCACAGCCATTGTAGATGAGTGGGACAACATTCCACAGGCCACAATCAACAGCCAGATCAACTCTATGAGATGTGTCGCACCGCATGAGGCATATGGTGGTCACAGCAGAAACTGATGGGTTTGCTGATTCACGCTCCTACTGTTTTTTTAAAGGCATCTCTGAACAACAGATGGATATCTGAATTCATGTGAAATCCATAGATTAGGGCCTAATGAATTTATTTCAATGGACTGGATTCTTTAAATGGGGTGGCAGGGTAGCCTAGTGGTTCCAGCGTTGGACTAGTAACTGAAAGGTTGCAAGTTCAAATCCCCGAGCTGACAAGGTACAAATCTGTCCTTCTGCCCCTGAACAGGCAGTTCCTGGTAGGCCGTCATTGAAAATGAGAATTTGTCTTATCTGAGTTGCCTAGTTAAATAAAGGTAAAAAATAAAATGTTTAAAAAAAAACTAACTCAGTAAAATCTTTGAAATCGTTGCATGTTGCGTTTATATTTTGGTTCAGTATAGAACCATAGATCAGTACCTCTGTGATGTGCTCACAGTTAACTTCTCTGGAGACTAGGGCAGAGGAGACCAGGTGTTAGATATGGTGTAGCTTGTCTCCACTGTTGTTAGTCATGAACAAGTTGAAGTTAAAGGTGAACACCGTGTCCTCCTAAGAGGGTTGGAAGCCCATGGGCTTATAGAAAACCACACCTCAAAAATACTATACACAATATATACACTACCGTTCAAAGATTTGGTGTCACATAGAAATGTCCTTGTTTTTGAAAGAAAAGCAACATTTTTTGTCCATTAAAATAACATAAAATTGATCAGAAATACAGTGTAGACGTTGTAAATGACTACTGTGTCTGGAAACGGCTGATTTTTAAAGGAATATCTACATAGGCGTACAGAGGCCCATTATCAGCAACCATCACTCCTGTGTTCCAATGGCACGTTGTGTTAGCTAATCCAAGTTTATCATTTTAAAAGGCTAATTTATCATTTGAAAACCCTTTTGCAATTATGTTAGCACAGCTGAAAACTGTTTTAAAAAAAATGCTGATTAAAGAAGCAATAAAACTGCTCTTCTTTGGACTCGTTGAGTATCTGGGGCATCAGCATTTGTGGGTTCGATTACAGGCTCAAAATGGCCAGAAACAAAGAACTTTCTTCTGAAACTCATGTCTATTCTTGTTCTGAGAAATGAAGGCTATTTCATGTGAGAAATTGCCAAGAAACTGAAGATCTGGTACAACGCTGTGCACTACTTGTAACTGACAGTTATCCTGTAAGTCTATGCCGTTGTCTTTTGTTTGAATTGTTTACGTGTCCGCTGTGCGGGGGAAATGATAAGACAAGCGGAACTACGTAGCTAATACTGTTGTAACGGGGATCCTTATTGTAGCAACACACTTTTGGAGGGAAGGCAATCCCGCGCTGTGTTAGCTCAATTTTCATGTCATCGGGTGTAGTTCATAAAGGTTGAAGCATGTATGTTAGGATTGTAACGTTATAATAATTAAGGATGAAGTGTGAATTCATGCCAGGAATAATACATGTGAAGTTTGATTTCCTCCCTTCTGTAATAAGCAGCCAATGAGGTGTTTGTTCAAGCCTTTGTTACAAGCATTATACATGTTTATACCACGTACTTGTCACGAATACCACCGAAGGTGGCTCCCCTTCCTGTTCGGGTGGCGCTCGGCGGTGGTCGTCGCCGGTCTACTAGCTGCCACCGATCCCTTTTTCCTTTTCGTTTGTTTTTGTCTAATTGTTTTCACCTGTTCCTTGTTGGGGTTTTGGGATGGGTGTTATTTAAGTTAGTTTAGCCCGCTGGTGTTTGTGCGGGCTTGTGGTTATTCTACGTTAGTGGTGTTTGTGTTCTTTTGGGTCTTCGCTGTCCGGTATTTTGGTAACAGTGGGTTTGGGTTTTGTTGAACCTGTGTTTTGGGCTTCACCCATGTTTGTCCCTGTTACTGTGCTTGAGGACATTAAAGTGTTTTTTCCCGTCTACCTTCTGCTCTCTGCGTCTGACTCCACACCCATCACCTATCCCGACGCTACAGTACTAAGGTTTAAATTACAGTGAATTAGAGAATACATTACCTACTCACTTATCCAAACCTTACCTATAATTGATTTGATTTGATTTAGAATGTCAGAAAGAGGTAGTTTCACTATAGGTGATAGAGATGGGGTGGGTCAAGTTGAGCATCTGCAGCAACACCTCGCAAACTTCAAGCCCTCATCAGAACAAACAGAGCAGCAGGAAGAGGCCCAGACTGGTGTGGAGTCACTTCTGCCAGCGAATGATGATACAGAGGCTGCTGATGAGATATCACAACAAGAGCCACGAAAAGGTGAGAGGGTCCGCAGGTTAAGGCCTGGGCATCGCTCGAAAGATTGTGAAAACAGGAAAACCTGCGACACGTGTCAGAGGAGGCATCCATTCTGCCTGCATGAAGATCGTACTAAAGAAAGGTTAAGGGATAGGAAGACAGAGCCCCCACAAGATAAGAGGACAAGAGCGTCAATTGAGGTCATATCTAACAGAGTTGTAAGGGACATTAACAACACTCACACCTCCACAATCATTCCAGTATGGGTGTCGACCATAAGTGAGTAAGTTCGTGAAGTTCTTGTGTATGCACTTCTTGACACCCAGAGCGACACCACTTTTATCCTTGAAGAGACAACAAAGGCTCTCAATACAAGGAAGGACCCAGTCCAACTGAAACTCTCTACAATGGCTTCAAGGAATACCATTGTGCCCTGCCAGAAGCTGTCTGGTTTGCAGGTTAGAGGGTTTTACTTGGAGAAGAAAATCCCTCTGCCAACAACCTACTCGAGAGAGTTTATTCCTGCAAACAGAGATCATATTCCTACTCCAGAGACTGCAAGAGCATGGTCTCATCTTGAACACATTGCAGAGGAGATTGCTCCTCAACAGAGCTGTGATGTCGGTCTCTTAATTGGCTACAACTGCTCCCAGGCTCTCTTTCCAAGAGAAATTGTGTCTGGTAAGGGAAATCATCCTTTTGCTCAGAGAACAGATCTTGGCTGGAGCATAGTCGGCTATGGAAATCCATGTATCGACTATGGCGACGCTATTGGAGTGAGTCATCGGGTTATAGTTTGAAGGCTTGGCATCATCTGTCTATCTTCTTCCAACCTCACAAATCAAGTACACTATGTTTGTAGAACACGTGTAAGAGAGGTAATCACAGCACTGGACATTATCAAGACGCTTGAATCTGACTTCAACAAGAGCGCTGCAGAAGAGGACCTCATATCTCAAGAGGATATCCGGTTCCTGACAAAAATGAAAGCGGGCATCAGACGCAAGGACAATGGACATTATGAGATGCCGCTGCCGTTTAAGGAAGAAAGACCCAACCTGCCGAACAATAAAACATGTGCAGTTCACCGTCTCAAGTGCCTGGAAAGGAGGCTATGGAGAAACAAGCAGTACTACAAGGACTACACAGAATTCATGGAAGAGACCATAGCTTGTGGAGATGCTGAGAAGGTCTCCAAAGAGGAAATTAACAAGCATCCAGCATGGTACATCCCGCACCATGGGGTTTAGACCCACAAAAGCCTGGGAAGATACGAGTCGTCTTTGACTGCTCAGCTAAGTTTCGAGAGACGTCCTTGAATGACCATCTTCTTAGCGGTCCAGAGTTGACAAACACATTGCTGGGCGTCCTTTGTCGTTTTCGTAAGGGTCCAGTTGCAATCATGTGTGACGTAGAGCGCTTTTTCCACCAGTTTCATGTAAAAGCAGAAGACCAAGATTATCTACGGTTCCTTTGGTGGGAGAACGGAGATCGAGAGTCTCAACCCTCAGTGTATCGTATGAAGGTCCACTTGTTCGGCGCAGCTTCATCTCCTGGTTGCACCAACTATGGTCTCAAACATCTTGCTGCCGAAGGACGAGGAAGCTTCAGCGAGAAGTCTATCCAGTTCATAGAAAGGAACTTTTATGTTGATGATGGGTTGACAAGCGTATCGTCTGAAGCTGAAGCGGCCCAGCTGGTGAAAGAAGCAAGAGAGCTTTGCAGCATCGGCAAACTTCGGTTGCACAAGTTTATCTCTAACGGCAAGGAAGTTATAGCCATAATTCCCAAGGAAGAACGTGCCGAGGGTGCCAAAGACCTGGATATGGCTCTGGGTGAACCACACATGGAGAGAGCGCTTGGTGTACTGTGGTGTGTCGCATCAGATGAGTTCCAGTTTAGAGTAGTTGTCAAGGAACGCCCACTCACAAGAAGAGGAGTGTTGTCTACAGTAGCCTCTGTATATGATCCACTTGGGTTTGTGGCACCCTTTGTCCTGGCAGGGAAGCAGATCTTGCAGCAGATGTGTCGTGACAAGATTGACCGGGATGACCCCCTTCCAGATGACCTACGTTCCCAGTGGGAATTCTGGCTCCAAGGTCTACAAAACTTTTCTGAAGTAAGGATCCAACGAGGCTACTTGCCATCAAGTTTCAAGGAGGTGCAGAGTTATGAGCTCCATCACTTCTCCGACGCTAGTACCTCAGGTTATGGAGAGTGCTCATACCTCAGAACAATCAGCACAGCAGGAGAAGTTCATTGCTCCCTAGTTATGGGGAAGTCGAGAGTCGCCCCTTCCAAGGTTACGACCATACCACGACTGGAACTTTCAGCAGCGGTGGTAACTGTTCGAACAAGTGACATGCTCAAAAGGGAGCTAGAGATACAAGGTCTACAGGAATACTTCTGGACAGACTCGAAGGTAGTTCTTGGCTACATCAACAATGAAGCCAGAAGATTCCACGTCTTTGTAGATAACTGTATTCAACGCATTAAGCAAAGCACAGATCCCGAACAATGGAGATATGTGACCTCTGAAGAGAATCCTGCGGATCATGCTTCCAGAGGTCTCACATCAGAACAGCTCATGGCTTCCAACTGGTTCACAGGTCCAGACTTTCTTTGACAAGAAGAACTTCCCAAAGGACAAGTCAAAGGGGAAGAGTTCTCAGACAATGATCCAGAGCTGCAGAAATCCCTGGTCCATGATACCCAGGCAAGGGAAGAAAGACCCTTACTAGATCACCTTCACATGTTCTCAGACTGGGCAAGAGTGGTAAAAGCTATTGCCAGGCTCAAACGACGTGTCAAGGAAGCCATGGGCTTAAAATTGAGGTCCAGTAAAGCTACAAGCATAGAAGAAAGGAGAGAGGCAGAGCTCACCATTATAAAGATGGTTCAAGAAGCAGCCTTCTCCCATGAGATACACAACCTTAGGCACCAGAAAGACATCAAGACCAAAGATAAAGCAAGCAAGTTGCATTTCTGGATGAGCAAGGTATCCTCAGGGTGGGAGGTCGCTTGGCTCATGCAACTCTTCATTCCCATGTGAAGCATCTTGCAATCCTGCCAAGAGAGAGTGCTTGACGAACACCACTGACAAGTGGCTATCATGAAAGAGTACGACACCAAGGACGTGGAATGACTATCAATGAGCTGCAATCCAACGGTATATGGATCCAAGGATGCAGCAATGCAGTTTCCTCTCACATCTACAAATGTGTGAAATGCAGGAAATTCAGAAGATGTACAGAAGGGCAAAGGATGGCAGATCTTCCGAAAGAACGCATGGAGACCGCGCCTCCCTTCACATACTGCGGGATGGACTGCTTTGGACCTTTCTATGCCAAGGACGGAAGAAGAGAGTTAAAGCGTTATGGGCTCCTACTCACTTGCATGGGCTCTCGAGCAGTTCACATTGAAATGCTTGATGACTTAACCACCGACGCTTTTATCAATTCCCTGCGTTCATTCATACGTGGTAATGTTC
The DNA here is from genome assembly GCF_045791955.1 of Oncorhynchus clarkii lewisi. Lineage (NCBI taxonomy): Eukaryota > Metazoa > Chordata > Actinopteri > Salmoniformes > Salmonidae > Oncorhynchus > Oncorhynchus clarkii. The sequence goes on along the minus strand of NC_092167.1, from coordinate 35,163,163 downwards.
GTCAAATCAGACGTGATCAAGGCAGCAACTTCATTGGTGCAAGACGCGAGTTTGTGGACGCCCTGAAAGAAATGGATCAAACAGGACTGAAGGAACTTGGATGCGAGTTTATCATGAACACCCCATCTTTAAGTCACATGGGTGGTGTTTGGGAAAGGCAAATCCGCACGATACAAAGTGTCTTAACATCCATTCTTGATCAGTCAGACGGAAGACTCGACAGCGCTTCTCTGCGTACCTTTCTCTATGAAGTCATGGCGATTTTAAATAGTAGACTCCTAACTACGGAATATCTGAATGATCCATTAGGTACAGAACCTCTCACGCCAAATGATATCTTGACAATGAAGTCCACAGTTATCTTAACGCCACCTGGACAGTTCATCAAGGAAGATCTTTATCTCCGCAAGAGATGGCGCAGACTACAATTCTTAGCCAATGAATTCTGGACAAGGTGGAAGAAAGAGTACCTCCTAAACCTCCAACACAGACAGAAATGGAATAAAGACAGAAGAAACGCAAGGATTAATGACATTGTCATCTTGCAAGATGATATTGTACCACGCAACCAGTGGAAATTGGCAAACGTTACAGAAGTGTACCCGGGACAGGATGGCCGGGTGAGAAGATTCAAGTTACTGATCAGCGACTCAACCCTGGATGAGAGAGGTAAACGCATCACCAAACCCACCTATCTGGAGAGGCCCGTCCATAAGACAGTCACCCTCCTGGAAGCCGATCAAGAAACATGCAGACCCCTTTCACAGAAATCACCGGTGATTGGTGGGAGTGTAACTGACAGTTAACCTGTAAGTCTATGTCGTTGTCCTTTGTTTGAATTGTTTACGTGTCCGCTGTGTGGGGGAAATGATAAGACAAGCGGAACTACATAGCTAATACTGTTGTAACGGGGATCCTTATTGTAGCAACACACTTTTGGAGGGAAGGCAATCCCGCACTGTGTTAGCTAAGTTTTCATGTCATCGGGTGTAGTTCATAAAGGTTGAAGCGTGTATGTTAGGATGGTAACGTTATAATAATTAAGGATGAAGTGTGAATTAATGCCAGGAATAATAAATGTGAAGTTTTATTCCTCCCTTCTGTAATAAGCAGCCAATGAGGTATTTTACCATTATTCATGTGTTTAATCTGATACTGTTATAGCACCGGCTAAACTATTTATGTATGTAAGCACTTCAGAGTTATACAAAGCTAATACGTCACTCGTAAGATAAGGAGGATGTAAGAGTGTGCTTAACTGTATTTTTCATTTACTTCATAGTTCTCACGGAAGGTAATAATTCTGATTAAATCTACAGGATAAAGCCGCCAGTTAAAATCAAGGAGCGGTTGTGCTCGTGGTTACTGGAGGGAGCTACACTACTCCCTTCACAAAACAGCGCAAACTGGCTCTAACCAGAATAGAAACAAGAGTGGGAGGCCCCGGTGCACAACTGAGCAAGAGGACAAGTACAGTACATTAGAGTGTATAGTTTGAGAAACAGACACCTCACAAGTCCTCAACTGGCAGCTTCATTAAATAGTACCTGCAAAACACCAGTCTCAACAATGAAGAGGCGACTCCGGGATGCTGGCCTTCTAGGCAGAGTTCTTCTGTCCAATGTCTGTGTTCTTTTGCCCATCTTAATATTTTCTTTTTATTGGCCAGTCTGAGATATGGCTTTTCCTTTGAAACTCTGCCTAGAAGGACAGCATCCCGGAGTGGGGTCAAATTAACATAGATAAAATGCAATTGTGTTCGTTGTCCGTAGCTTATGCCGCCCATACCATAACCCCACCGCCACCATGGGCATTCGGTTCACAACGTTAACATCAGCAAACCACTCGCCCACACAACGCCTTACTCATGGTCTGTGGTTGTGAGGCCGGATGGATGCAGGTGTACCTGTGTAATGATCATGCTGTTTAATCAGCTTCTTGATATGCCACAGCTGTCAAGTGGATGGATTATCTTGGCAAAGGAGAAATGCTCACTAACAGGGATGTAAACAAATTTGTGCACAAAGTTTGATAGAAATAAGCTTTTCGTTCGTATGGAAAATGTCTGGGATCTTTTATTTCTGCTCATGAAACATGGAACCAACACTTTACATGATCCGTTTATATTGTTGTTCAGTGGAGATGGAAACACATCCTAAGAAAGGGGGAAGGAGAAGAGATGAGGAGACGAATCCACTTCAGACTATTTAGCTGCGCCCCTAGGCTCTGGCAAGATGACCAACCATGTGACCCAATTAGCTAATTAATTACCTCAATCACAGCACCACCCCCATATAAAAGTCCTAGAGAACATGCTACTTATCAACTGTTGTTTTGACTAGGATACTGTCAGTACGTGATAGTTGATGTTGTGTTAACTAGCAGGTGTAGTTTACTAGCTGTTCCTAGCTAGGGTTAGACACTTCTACTGAGCAATGGCTTTCGGGTGTTGGGTGGGGTAAGTTTGGTGGTGGGCTTAAATGTTTTGAATAAGTGATTTGAATAAGTGTTATGACACTGGCAACCTTTATTGACCTGTGCTATTGTTTTTCTTACAGAGTAGTTGTATTCCTGTCTGTATGGCCTAGTGTAAGATGTTCTGACCTTCCAAGAGGTAAGACACTTAAATTGAGTCAGATTAGCCTTTATACAAGCTATAGAACACTGGTATGACTTGTTGGTCAGAATCGTATAGCTTCCACCCTTCAGATTCTCACCTTGTGTGTCTTTTTTATAGGGGCCGTTGAGACTGCATGCCGGGATCGATACCTGTTGGTAACAACCCAACTCTCATTTGCTGGGAACAAACCTCGCTTTGAAGCGGTTGGTAAGTAGGCTTTTAACCTTAATTCTGATGCAAAATGGGCCTGAAACCAGGTTTGGTCAGCTCATGAACCTGGCATCTTAACATGTCTTGGCCAGGGTTTGGTAGCTGGTGCTGACAGGAAGTCTCTCCCTGCAGTATATTTCAGTCTCTCACTGTGCCTGTTGGAACACTTAAGAATAAACTGATTTTTATTTAGTACTCGACTTGAGCATATTCAAATCATTTGATTTGACCCAGTGCTTTACCCTTATCTAGATGCTGATGGCGTTCACCCCATCACTAAGCAGTATGGGTCAGAGTGTGGCTACATGTTCAGCATCCTCCCTCTACCTGGCCATGCTGAACTCAGAGCCTCCTACTTCTCCTGCCACACTGACAACCAGGTTCATATATTTTCTGTGCATTGTGGTCTTTTCAAAGCCACAACCCATGGGCTCACTGGTTAAATCAACATTTCAATTACATTGAACCAATGTGGAGTAGCCATTGAGTTGCTATCTGTGCCCATGGGAAGGGCTTTTAAACTATATTTTCTAGTTAAATTACTACTAGGTATCTCAGTTGAAGGTCTTGTTTTTGTATCTTAGGACGATGAGGTGTTCACTTTTAGCTTTAACTTGATCACAATTGATGCGAATGGAGTGGAAGCCACCTACTCTGTGACTGCAACCTGCTCCCTCCCTCTACCCTGGTCCCCCAGAGAAGTCAGCTGTGAGGAGAACTATATGGAGGTACTGATGCATGGCTCTAGACTGTATCCAGGGCTCGTGGAGGTGGGCTTGTGTATTTTTATAGGAGAGTGTTATGTTACCCTGTAGGTGTCAATGAGGAGTGACGTTTCCTGTCTGTCTGGTACAACGGATGCCTGGACTGCTGCCCTTGCTAAAGTAAGCTAAAGGCTATTTGGCAAATTCTCAATTAGATGAGCTCCACCAGTTTGTCCCCAATACCACCATGCATGCCCTGTCTCTTGTTCCCCATCAGGCCCACAGCTCTGCCACGTCTACCTGGCAGGTGATGTTCCAGCAGGAGGGGCAGCAACTGATTCCCATGTCATTCTCAGAGGCTCGGGAGCTGGGCTACGTGTTCCACCTCACCCAGGGGAGACTGGTGTTCCGCTCACCCTACACACCACGGTCTGTCATGGGGTCTGTCTCCATGGTGAGGATTTAAGTGTCCTGTTCAATGGCTTCCTTTATCTTGGTTGTCTTCAGGCTTACTTAGTTTGACATTAACGACCTAGACTGGCTGTGGACTTCCGGCGCCGACAGAGATGGCCGCCTCGCTTCGCGTTCCTAGGAAACTATGCAGTCTTTTGTTTTTTTACGTGTTATTTCTTACATTAGTACCCCAGGTCATCTTAGGTTTCATTACATACAGTCGAGAAGAACTACTGAATATAAGATCAGCGTCAACTCACCATCAGTACGACCAAGAATATGTTTTTCGCGACGCGGACCCTGTGTTCTGCCTTACAAACAGGACAACGGAGTGGATCCTATGCAGCGACCCAAAAAAATGACTCCGAAAGAGAGGGAAACGAGGCGGTCTTCTGGTCAGACTCCGGAGACGGGCACACAGCGCACCACTCCCTAGCATTCTTCTTGCCAATGTCCAGTCTCTTGACAACAAGGTTGATGAAATCCGAGCAAGGGTAGCATTCCAGAGGGACATCAGAGACTGTAACCCTTTGCTTCACTGAAACATGGCTCACTGGAGAGACTCTATCCGAAGCGGTGCAGCCAACGGGTTTCTCCACGCATCGCGCTGACAGAAAAAAACATCTTTCTGGTAAGAAGAGGGGCGGGGGCGTATGCCTCATGGCCAACGTGACATGGTGTGATGAAAGAAACATACAGGAACTCAAATCCTTCTGTTCACCTGATTTAGAATTCCTCACAATCAAATGTAGACCGCATTATCTACCAAGAGAATTCTCTTCGATTATAATCAAAGCCGTATATATCCCCCCCCCCCCCAAGCAGACACATCGATGGCTCTGAACGAACTTTATTTAACTCTCTGCAAACTGGAAACGATTTATCCGGAGGCTGCATTCATTGTAGCTGGGGATTTTAACAAGGCTAATCTGAAAACAAGACTCCCAAATTTTATCAGCATATCGATTGCGCAACCAGGGGTGGAAAGACCTTGGATCATTGTTACTCTAACTTCCGCGACGCATATAAGGCCCTGCCCCGCCCTCCTTTCGGAAAAGCTGACCACGACTCCATTTTGTTGATCCCTGCCTACAGACAGAAACTAAAACAAGAGGCTCCCACGCTGAGGTCTGTCCAACGCTGGTCCGACCAAGCTGACTCCACACTCCAAGACTGCTTCCATCACGTGGACTGGGAGATGTTTCGTATTGCGTCAGATAACAACATTGACGAATACACTGATTCGGTGTGCGAGTTCATTAGAACGTGCGTTGAAGATGTCGTTCCCATAGCAACGATTAAAACATTCCCTAACCAGAAACCGTGGATTGATAGCAGCATTCGTGTGAAACTGAAAGCGCAAACCACTGCTTTTAATCAGGGCAAGGTGTCTGGTAACATGACCGAATACAAACAGTGCAGCTATTCCCTCCGCAAGGCTATCAAACAAGCTAAGCGCCAGTACAGAGACAAAGTAGAATCTCAATTCAACGGCTCAGACACAAGAGGCATGTGGCAGGGTCTACAGTCAATCACGGACTACAGGAAGAAATCCAGCCCAGTCACGGACCAGGATGTCTTGCTCCCAGGCAGACTAAACTTTTTTGCCCGCTTTGAGGACAATACAGGGCCACTGACACGGCCTGCAACGAAAACATGCGGTCTCTCCTTCACTGCAGCCGAGGTGAGTAAGACATTTAAACGTGTTAACCCTCGCAAGGCTGCAGGCCCAGACGGCATCCCCAGCCGCGCCCTCAGAGCATGCGCAGACCAGCTGGCCGGTGTGTTTACGGACATATTCAATCAATCCCTATACCAGTCTGCTGTTCCCACATGCTTCAAGAGGGCCACCATTGTTCCTGTTCCCAAGAAAGCTAAGGTAACTGAGCTAAACGACTACCGCCCCGTAGCACTCACATCCGTCATCATGAAGTGCTTTGAGAGACTAGTCAAGGACCATATCACCTCCACCCTACCTGACACCCTAGACCAACTCCAATTTGCTTACCGCCCAAATAGGTCCACAGACGATGCAATCTCAACCACACTGCACACTGCCCTAACCCATCTGGACAAGAGGAATACCTATGTGAGAATGCTGTTCATCGATTACAGCTCGGCATTCAACACCATAGTACCCTCCAAGCTCGTCATCAAGCTCGAGACCCTGGGTCTCGACCCCGCCCTGTGCAACTGGGTACTGGACTTCCTGACGGGCCGCCCCCAGGTGGTGAGGGTAGGCAACAACATCTCCTCCCCGCTGATCCTCAACACTGGGGCCCCACAAGGGTGCGTTCTGAGCCCTCTCTTGTACTCCCTGTTCACCCACGACTGCGTGGCCACGCACACCTCCAACTCAATCATCAAGTTTGCGGACGACACAACAGTGGTAGGCTTGATTACCAACAACGACGAGACGGCCTACAGGGAGGAGGTGAGGGCCCTCGGAGTGTGGTGTCAGGAAAATAACCTCACACTCAACGTCAACAAAACTAAGGAGATGATTGTGGACTTCAGGAAACAGCAGAGGGAACACCCCCCTATCCACATCGATGGAACAGTAGTGGAGAGGGTAGCAAGTTTTAAGTTCCTCGGCATACACATCACAGACAAACTGAATTGGTCCACTCACACAGACAGCATTGTGAAGAAGGCGCAGCAGCGCCTCTTCAACCTCAGGAGGCTGAAGAAATTCGGCTTGTCACCAAAAGCACTCACAAACTTCTACAGATGCACAATCGAGAGCATCCTGGCGGGCTGTATCACCGCCTGGTACGGCAACTGCACCGCCCTCAACCGTAAGGCTCTCCAGAGGGTAGTGAGGTCTGCACAACGCATCACCGGGGGCAAACTACCTGCCCTCCAGGACACCTACACCACCCGATGTCACAGGAAGGACATAAAGATCATCAAGGACATCAACCACCCGAGCCACTGCCTGTTCACCCCGCTTCATCCAGAAGGCGAGGTCAGTACAGGTGCATCAAAGCTGGGACCGAGAGACTGAAAAACAGCTTCTATCTCAAGGCCATCAGACTGTTAAACAGCCACCACTAACACTGAGTGGCTGCTGCCAACACACTGACACTGACTCAACTCCAGCCACTTTAATAATGGGAATTGATGGGAAATGATGTAAATATATCACTAGCCACTTTAAACAATGCTACCTTATATAATGTTACTTACCCTACATTATTCATCTCATATGCATACGTATATACTGTACTCTATATCATCGACTGTATCCTTATGTAATACATGTATCACTAGCCACTTTAAACTATGCCACTTTGTTTACATACTCATCTCATTTGTACATACTGTACTCGATACCATCTACTGTATCTTGCCTATGCTGCTCTGTACCATCACTCATTCATATATCCTTATGTACATATTCTTTATCCCCTTACACTGTGTACAAGACAGTAGTTTTGGAATTGTTAGTTAGATTACTTGTTATTACTGCATTGTCGGAACTAGAAGCACAAGCATTTCGCTACACTCGCATTAACATCTGCTAACCATGTGTATGTGACAAATAAGATTTGATTTGGTGGCTGTATTCCAAGAGGGTTTGACATGGCGTAATGTTTAAAACCAGGGTTATGCAGGGTGGGAAGGAAGCCACTTATTTAGACTACTGAAATGCCCCTTTTGCACTGTTGGCAAGTACACTAAATCCATTCTTCAATTCCAGATCAATGGTTCAGTGGTGGAGGTGGTCCATCCCATACTGTTCTCCAGGCAGAGATGGGTGGTTATGATGGTGGACTGGATTGTTGCGTGCAGCACTAGTAAGTTCCAGTGCAATATCAGGTTCCACATAATCAAGGATCCGACCTGAAGGGACTGGATTGTCTTAAGCAATAGTGATGGCTCAGTTAAGCAAATAATACTTTCACCTATGAAGTTATTTCAGATCTGTGAGATGTTTTGATCACTCGGTTGCAGAGGAAGAATTGCTCACAGGGTCTTAACACTTGTAATCTCTTTCCAGATGAAGGGATGTATGATGGAGCGGGGCTGGTCTGGCAGACCCCCACTCTGCTGTCCCCGCTGGTCTCTGGCCTCTCTGGGTTGGAGAGCATCAAGATCTCAATGGGGGTGGATGGGCAGCTCCTGGATGAGCCCATCCCATCAGAGCGAGGCTACAGCCTGGACATCAGTGACACCACTGTCCAGATCAGAATCCCCTTCAATGCTGCCGGAGGATACAGAAAAGTTAGTAGCTTACTAGGCCGGCATCTGACCTTTCACATGCAGACGCTTACCTTGTATTCTGATGCAGAGAAGCTGCAAATGACTTCAGTCACTCATGTCCTCTGTACACCTTGAATATTCTACTTTGTACCATATAACCTAATGGCAGATGCTTCATAACGGTTTCAACTCTTCCAGAGCTTTGTGATGGGCAACATGTACCGTGAGTTCTATGTGGTCCATCTCTACTATGAACAAATCTTTCTTGATGACTGTGGTGTGGAGACCAGACTCCGCCTCCACAGGCCCATGAACACACCCCTTCTGATCCAGCACCTCTCCATCATTAACCGTAAGTTCTACTAGCCTATCCGAAGTGGCTCTTCAGCTCCATGGTCATAATTGCTAATGACACTTGTCACCCCCCCCAACCACAGAAACGGTCCTTGAGGATCGTGTGTTTACTGTTTACCTGGGGAACCTCTCCTACGATGTTGACCTGGTGGCTGTGACGCTCAATGGTCACAACTTCACCATACTAGAGGCGAATAAAAGTGGCCTCGTCATAACCATGGTCCCCCAGCCCAATAGTACCCTACATGCCTACATTCTCAGGGTGCCATTTGAGGATGCCGTTGTTCACAAGCTGGTAAAGAGAGACTTATTTTTATTCTCTAATGAACTACTGGTTTTTCTCAGTATTTCCTCATGGCTTCTTGATAAGGGAATTTACGTTTGAAGTAGTAAGAGAATCTGAATGACATTAAGAGTTATGACTGAAGTATTTCACCCTACTAGTTAAAGAAGCTTAGATGATGTGTTTAGACACAATACTAGAATATTGTGAGACAGTGGGAACATTGTGTTTGTGTGATAAAGAGGAACTGACAACACATGTGTTAGTACTGTGAAACCAAGGACAGGAGAAAGTCCCCCCCCCTATAATGCTGTGTGCATTATAGGTTTCTTAGCACCTTCTTGTGAATAAAGGACTACCTTTTGCATAAGCTGAGTCTTTTCCTATTTATTAAACCCAGGGTCTTACAAACCTCGGGAATTGGTCAAAGCTTGCTTGTAGTTATAATCATTGGGATAGAAAATTCTCATGACACTTCTCATTGGAGGAGATCCAAGGTTCCTCAACATTTTCCAATGGGTTTTGGGGACCTCAGATTCACCCCTAATATGTGGCTGTAAGATTTTGTTTCTCAATGAGTGTTCATATCCATAGTACTCTCCAGAGGGGCTTCTTCAGTTCTCGATGGACATCAACTACACATTGGTCATCCTGCCTCAAGAGGAGCCCTTCTACTACCTGGCCTCAGTCGTGGCTCAGTTCAATGATGTCTGTAAGTTGACTTGAACTTTAGTAAGAGACCTGGGCTGGAAGTGATATTTCTGAAGGTCTTCTGAGCCTTCTGGTTCTGACCACTGCCTAACGTGGACGCAGCCCAGCGATCTACCACTGTTTACCCCCGCTGTCATTTTGGCACTATTGACTAAACTATTGGGCCGCTCTTCTCTTCGTCAGTTCCTCCGGTCTTCAAAGGCGTCTGCAATGAGAAAAGCATCAGTTTCCAGATGGACCATAAGCCATTTGACTACCTGTGGGAGGTGGGTGTTGGCCCATACATTCTGACCACAAATCTGGCAGCCAAGCGGGGCTACATCATGCAGAATGACAGCAAGAGTCTGACCCTGGAAGTGCCACTCTTCTCTGTTGGCTACACTTATAAGGTGCGATGCTCATTGGTCAAGCGCTTAAATTGGCTTGTCGTTGGCTCAAGTAGGAGTTATAATTCAAATGTACCTTCTCTTTTTTTCCCAGGACATCAATTTGAAGCATTTCTACGGCTCATTTGAAATTCACTCACGACTTCCTAAGACCTTGGAGGTCAAGAGTTCCTTGGCCAAAGCTTGTCTCTTCCAGACTACTGAGGTCATAGGTAACTACTAGTGCCTCATCTTTGCCTGCAACTTAATTTATTGCCTGACTGTTTAGTGTTGATCATTCACTTTGTTCTAGCCCAGCTCTAACACAACTTTATCTAGTGTGTTCCACTGAAGGGGTGGTAACAGTGGTTACTGATGTGACTCTGGACATCCCTGGAGCTGAACCCAACGGAACCTTTCTCCTGGACTCCACCTGCAGGCCTCAAGAGACGGATGACACCAGGGTGCTCTTTAGCTTTGGACTCCACACCTGTGGTACCAGGGTCCAGGTATAACTGTCCAACCCATACAGTTTGAATCGTTCAAATGATCAAGTGACTGGCCCTACCAGTGACTACTTCAAATAAGGTTGTCAGCATCTAATCTGGGAACCCAGAACTCATCTTGCTTAGTTTGTTCAGATGCATGACTTAGTTCTGGTTACATATGTCTTAGAATTTGCCCAATCCTGATGCATCCAAATAAACGCCTGAACTACTGCTGTTATCAAGGCATCCCGTCATTGGTTCAGGCGCAGAATCGGTCCACGAGATCAGCAATCCTCCATCTCAAACTGTCAGCATACAGGCTGAATATTTAAATTAATATTCAGACTTTGACTGACAGGTGTCAGGCCTCATGAGAAATATAGACAAGGGAACAACCATTTCATTTTTAGACATGACTTGCAACAGTTTGATATTCAATGAATCATGTTCAGGCTTGTGACGTCCACTTGTCATCTAGGTTGACCATCAGCATGTTACCTACGAAAATGATATCGACGTTGAGCACAAGGGCCAATCTGTGAACGCACCAGTCAAAACCAGGGATACTGCCTCTGTGTACGTGACTTCACTGATAATCTACTACCTCATTGGTTGAATTAAAAATATTTACGTCAGTCATTAACTCCCACTACAGGCACTTGTGGCTTTAATGTTCAGTTCTCTTTTTAGGGTGACAGTTCGGTGTGTCTATCCACTGAGTGACCTATACAAGCTGTTTGCATATTGGCGGTTTGATGCAGACTCTCCAGGAGTTGGCACCATCTTGACTAGAGTTCCTGTAAAAAGTAAGTGTGGGGTAGTTGTGCAGCTAAAGAGGGTGGTAAAACTGCTACAGCTTTTTACACCTGACTCTCTGTCCAATCATAGCCTTTCAGCCCACCTTTCCACCCACTACCAGAAGACCGTTGACCTCCACAACTACTTCCAACACAGGCCTTAGTCCTGGGAGGGAAATGCCTGGCATCAACCCTAGGGCTAAATATGTCAAAGTCTTCAGCTGGCAAATGAACCAGCCTAAAGGAACCACTTAGGCCCAGACCCCAGTCACTCTCCATACAATGGTATGAGTTGGAGAAATCTGTTCTACACGTCATATTCCTAGATGAGATCTAACTTAATTTTATTTTCTCCACAGGAACAAATGCAACCACTGACTGAATCGGAAGTGATTGCGGTATTTGTGAATATAATTCAGTCTGGTTCTTAATAAATATTTTCTTACAATCTGTACCTTGTCCTGATTGTTATGGGATGTGGCTGCATCCAGTTTGGGGATTATATCACAAGTGAGGACTTTATTTGGTAACTAAGTTGGCTAGGTAAATGCTTTGTGCGACGCATTTGAATATCTTTCATCCTAGTCACTTACGACGTGTTGGTCTTTAAGGGGTGATCAGCAATTCTAACTGTGGCCACCCTGCCACTTTTGGTCAACTTCTGCAGGATGGGGCCTGAATAATCGAAGCACACATCCATAAACTGCATTTTGGCAGCAAGGTGTGACCATGTTGAGGCTAGTGTTACTAGAAATGGAGTAAAGCAAGCTCGTGGCATTAAGCTATATTAGTCCAAATCAATGGGTAACTACAGATGACTCCTACTCATCCTATAACTTAAAGCCTCTGTAGACAGAACAATATAAGGCTATTGCTGCTGTTTATGTACCATGCTGTTTCAATGTCTGAATTCAAAGGGTGTTTGAGTGTCTGATCACTTGGTTATGCCTAGAATTTGGTCCCATCAGAACGTGGCATAGGTCTAGATTGCACTACGACAGTTGGCACAAGTCATATCCTGGTAGCAGTGATTCAGCCAATTAAAATCTTTGAAGTTGGCGGTGGTCCAGCTTGTTCATTGATGGAAGTGTCATTAACAGGCTACTTGAGTGTCAGTGTAGTTGATTTGATAATCAGAATCACATTTGACTGGTCAAATTGCTCCAGACAACTAGCCTTCAGCTAGACACCAATGCTCATCCAACAATGGTAGGCCTGTAGTTTGGTTGGAAGCATTTGATTATGCAATGGCATAGGCCTATTTTTGGAATTGTTTGCACAACTGTTCTGAGACAAATGTGACTGTAGGCATTTTCAGAGATCCAGGAATCGTAAGATATTTTCTAATTCAAAAACTTAGTTACAAAACAATGTAATGAAAGGTGTTTGAAAGGTGTAGCATGATCGGTGAAAACGCCAAGCATTCAACTCTTAACTTATGGACAGCTCATGAGCTAGGGTGTCGTCGTTTTGATTGAACTCGTATATTTAATGTAGGCTACCTGTTTTGCATGCGTTTGTGTAAAATTGACTCTGCTGAGAGGGTAGGCAGTTTAACCACTTTTTTTTAGACAAATACATTGTGGGTATATGGACTGAAAATGAACAGAAATATAAATAACGCTAAGTGTTGGTCCCATGTTTCATGAGCTGAAATAAAAGATCCCTGAAATTTTCCATACACAGCTTATTTCATGTTATGTGCACAAATTATTTACATACCTGTTAGTGAGCATTTCAACTTAGATGATCCATCCACCTGACAGGTGTGGCATGTCAAGAAGCTGATTAAACCACTGGGGATAAAAGGCCACTAAATGGTGATGTTTTGTCACAACACAATGCCACATGTCTGAAGTTCTGAGGGAGTGTGCAATTTGCATGATTGCAGGAACGTCCACCAGAGCTGCTGCCAGAACATTACATTTTCATTTCTCTACCATAAGCCGCGTTCAATGTCGTTTTACAGAATTTGGCAGTTTGTTCAACCGGCTTCACAACCGCAGACCACGTGTGACCACGCCAGCCCATGACCTCCGGCTTCATCTGAGACCAGCTACCCGGACAGCTGATGAAACTGTGGGTTTAGACAATTGATGAATTTCTGCACAAACTGTCAGATACAATCTCAGGGAAGATCATCTGTATGCTTGTAGTCCTCACCAGGGTCTTGACATGGCTGCAGTTTGGCATTGTAACCAACTTCAGTGGGAAAATGCTCACCTTCAATGGCCACTGGCATGCTGGAGATGTAGATGGTAGACATCTTGTGGGTGAGCGGTTTGCTGATGTCAACAGAGTGACCGTGGGGTTATGGTATGTGCAGGCATAAGCTACGGACAATGAACACAATTGTATTATATCAATGGTAATTTGAATGTGCAGAGATACTGTGACGAGCTCCTGAGGCCCATTGTCGTGCCATTCATCAGCCGCCATCACCCCATGTTTCAGCATGGTCATGCACGGCCCAATGTCGCAAGGATCTGTAGACAATTCATGGAAGCTGAAAATGTCCTATTTCTTCCTTGGCCTGCATACTCACCAGACATGTCACCCATTGAGCATGTTTGGGATGCTCTGGATCGACGTGTACGACAGCGTGTTTCAGTTCCCTCCAATATCCAGCAACTTCGCACAGCCATTGTAGATGAGTGGGGCAACATTCCACAGGCCACAATCAACAGCCAGATCAACTCTATGAGATGTGTCGCACCGCATGAGGCATATGGTGGTCACAGCAGAAACTGATGGGTTTGCTGATTCACGCTCCTACTGTTTTTTTAAGGGCATCTCTGACCAACAGATGGATATCTGAATTAATGTGAAATCCATAGATTAGGGCCTAATGAATTTATTTCAATGGACTGGATTCTTTAAATGGGGTGGCAGGGTAGCCTAGTGGTTCCAGCGTTGGACTAGTAACTGAAAGGTTGCAAGTTCAAATCCCCGAGCTGACAAGGTACAAATCTGTCCTTCTGCCCCTGAACAGGCAGTTATAACCCACTGTTCCCTGGTAGGCCGTCATTGAAAATAAGAATTTGTCTTAACTGACTTGCCTAGTTAAATAAAGGTAAAAAATAAAATGTTTTTAAAAAAACTAACTCAGTAAAATCTTTGAAATCGTTGCATGTTGCGTTTATATTTTGGTTCAGTATAGAACCATAGATCAGTACCTCTGTGATGTGCTCACAGTTAACTTCTCTGGAGACTAGGGCAGAGGAGACCAGGTGTTAGATATGGTGTAGCTTGTCTCCACTGTTGTTAGTCATGAACAAGTTGAAGTTAAAGGTGAACACCGTGTCCTCCTAAGAGGGTAGAAAAGCATTGAGCAACTTGCACCAAAGAAAATAAACAACAATGAAGATTAAAATATACATTTAAAATAAAAAAATAAAACATTTAAATGGTGTGGTTGGAAGCCCATGTGGTTGGAAGCCCATGTGGTTGGAAGCCCATGTGGTTGGAAGCCCATGTGGTTGGAAGCCCATGTGGTTAGAAGCCCATGTGGTTGGAAGCCCATGTGGTTAGAAGCCCATGTGGTTGGAAGCCCATGGGCTTATAGAAAACCCCACCACAAAAAAACTATACACAATATATACACTACCGTTCAAAGATTTGGGGTCACATAGAAATGTCCTTGTTTTTGAAAGAAAAGCACATTTTTTGTCCATTAAAATAACATAAAATTGATCAGAAATACAGTGTAGACGTTGTAAATGACTACTGTGTCTGGAAACAGCTGATTTTTAAAGGAATATCTACATAGGCATACAGAGGCCCATTATCAGCAACCATCACTCCTGTGTTCCAATGGCACGTTGTGTTAGCTAATCCAAGTTTATTATTTTAAAATGCTAATTGATCATTTGAAAACCCTTTTGCAATTATGTTAGCACAGCTGAAAACTGTTTAAAAAATGCTGATTAAAGAAGCAATAAAACTGCTCTTCTTTGGACTAGTTGAGTATCTGGAGCATCAGCATTTGTGGGTTTGACTACAGGCTCAAAATGGCCAGAAACAAATAACTTTCTTCTGAAACTCATCAGTCTTTTCTTGTTCTGAGACATGAAGGCTATGCCATGTGAGAAATTGCCAAGAAACTGAAGATCTGGTGCAACGCTGTGCACTACTCCCTTCACAATACAGCGCAAACTGGCTCTAACCAGAATAGAAACAGGAGTGGGAGGCCCCGGTGCACAACTGAGCAAGAGGACAAGTACAGTACATTAGAGTGTCTAGTGTGAGAAACAGACACCTCACAAGTTCTCAACTGGCAGCTTCATTAAATAGTACCCGCAAAATACCAGTCTCAACAGTGAAGAGCCGACTCCGGGATGCTGGCCTTCTAGGCAGAGTTCTTCTGTCCAGTGTCTGTGTTCTTTTGCCCATGTTAATCTTTTCTTTTTATTGGCCAGTATGAGATATGGCTTTTCCTTTGAAACTCTGCCTAGAAGGACAGCATCCCGGAGTGGGGTCAAATTGCCATAGATAAAATGCAATTGTGTTCATTGTCCGTAGCTTATGCCGCCCCTACCATAACCCCACCATGGGCACTCGGTTCACAACGTTGACATCAGCAAACCACTCGCCCACTACAACGCCTTACTCATGATCTGTGGTTGTGAGGCCGGATGGATGCGGCTTATGGTAGAGAAATGAACATTCAATTCTCTGGCAACAGCTCTGGTGGACATTCTTGCAGTCAGCATGCCAATTGCACTCTCCTCCAAAACTTGAGATATCTGTGGCATTGTGTTGTGTGACAAATTTTAGAGTGGCCTTTTATTGTCCCCAGCACAAGGTGTACCTGTGTAATGATCATGCTGTTTAATCAGCTTTGTGATATACCACAGCTGTCAAGTGGATGGATTATCTTGGCAAAGGAGAAGAAATGCTCACTAACAGGGATGTAAACAAATTTGTGCACAAAGTTCGATAGAAATAAGCTTTTCGTTCGTATGGAAAATGTCTGTGATATTTTATTTCTGCTCATGAAACATGGAACCAACACTTTACATGATCCGTTTATATTGTTGTTCAGTGGAGATGGAAACACATCCTAAGAAAGGGGGAAGGAGAGGAGATGAGTAGAGGAATCCACTTCAGACTATTTAGCTGCGCCCCTAGGCTCTGGCAAGCTGGCCAACCATGTGACCCAATTAGCTAATTAATTACCTCAATCACAGCACCACCCCCATATAAAAGTGCCAGAGAACATGCTACTTATCAACTGTTGTTTTGTCTAGTATATTGTCAGTACGTGATAGTTGATGTTGTGTTAACTAGCAGGTGTAGTTTACTAGCTGTTCCTGGCTAGACACTTCTACTGCTCAGTGGCAATGGCTTTTGGGTGTTGGTTGGGGTAAGTTTGGTGGTGGGCTTAAATGTTTTGAATAAGTGTTTTGATGCTGGCAACCTTTATTGACCTGTGCTATTGTTTTTCTTACAGAGTAGTTGTACTCCTGTCTGTATGGCCTAGTGTAAGATGTTCTGACCTTCCAAGAGGTAAGACACTTAAATTGAGTCAGATTAGCCTTAATACACGCTATAGAACACTGGTGTTGTTGAGAATCATTTAGCTTCCACCCTTCAGATTCTCACCTTGTGTGTCTTTATAGGGGCCATTGAGACTGCGTGTCGGGATCGATACATGTTGGTAACAACCCAACTCCAATTTGCTGGGCACGAACCTCGCTTTGAAGCGGTTGGTAAGTAGGCTTTTAACCTTAATTCTGATGCAAAATGGACTTGAAACCAGGTTTGGTCAGCTCATGAACTTGGCATCTTAACATGTCTTGGCCAGGGTTTGGTAGCTGGTGCTGACAGGAAGTCTCTCCCTGCAGTATATTTCAGTCTCTCTCTGTGCCTGTTGGAACACTTAAGAATAAACTGATTTTTATTTAGTACTCGACTTGAGCATATTCAAATCATTTGATTTGACCCAGTGCTTTACCCTTATCTAGATGCTGATGGCGTTCACCCCATCACTAAGCAGTATGGGTCAGAGTGTGGCTACATGTTCAGTATCCTCCCTCTGCCTGGCCATGCTGAACTCAGAGCCTCCTACTTCTCCTGCCACACTGACAACCAGGTTCATATTTCTGTGCATTGTGGTCTTTTCAAAGCCACAACCCATGGGCTCACTGGTTAAATCAACATTTCAATTACATTGAACCAATGTGGAGTAGCCATTGAGTTGCTATCTGTGCCATTGGAGGGTTTTTCAAAGATAATTTATAGTGAAATTGCTACCAAATGTCTCAGTTGAAGGTCTTGTTTATGTGTCTTAGGACGATGAGGTGTTCACTTTTAGCTTTAACTTGATCACAACTGCTGCAAGTGGAGTGGAAACCACCTACTCTGTGAATGCAACCTGCTTCCTCCCTCTACCCTGGTCCCCCAGAGAAGTCAGCTGTGAGGAGAACTATATGGAGGTACTGATGCATGGATTTAGACTGTATCCAGGGCTCGTGGAGGTGGGCTTGTGTTTTTATAGGAGAGTGTTGTGTTACCCTGTAGGTGTCAATGAGGAGTGACGTTTCCTGTCTGTCTGGTACAACGGATGCCTGGACTGCTGCCCTTGCTAAAGTAAGCTAAAGGCTATTTGGCAAATTCTCAATTAGATGAGCTCCACCAGTTTGTCCCCAATACCACCATGCATGCCCTGTCTCTTGTTCCCCATCAGGCCCACAGCTCTGCCACGTCTACCTGGCAGGTGATGTTCCAGCAGGAGGGGCAGCAGCTGATTCCCATGTCATTCTCAGAGGCTCGGGAGCTGGGCTACGTGTTCCACCTCACCCAGGGGAGACTGGTGTTCCGCTCACCCTACACACCACGGTCTGTCATGGGGTCTGTCTCCATGGTGAGGATTTAAATGTCCTGTTCAATGGCTTCCTTTATCTTGGTTGTCTTCAGGCTTGCTTAATCTGACATTAACGACCTAGACTGGTGGCTGTATTCCAAGAGGGTTTTACATGGCGTAATGTTTAAAACCAGGGTTATGCAGGGTGGGAAGGAAGCCACTTATTTAGACTACTGAAATTGTTGTTGTACTGTTGGCAAGTACACTAAATCCATTCTTCAATTCCAGATCAATGGTTCAGTGGTGGAGGTGGTCCATCCCATACTGTTCTCCAGGCAGAGATGGGTGGTTATGATGGTGGACTGGATTGTTGCGTGCAGCACTAGTAAGTTCCAGTGCAATATCAGGTTCCACATAATCAAGGATCCGACCTGAAGGGACTGGATTGTCTTAAGCAATAGTGATGGCTCAGTTAAGCAAATAATACTTTCACCTATGAAGTTATTTCAGATCTGTGACATGTTTTGATCACTCGGTTGCAGAGGAAGAATTGCTCACTGGTTCTTAACACTTGTAATCTCTTTCCAGATGAAGGGATGTATGATGGCGTGGGGCTGGTCTGGCAGACCCCTACTCTGCTGTCCCCGCTGGTGTCTGGCCTCTCTGGGTTGGAGAGCATCAAGATCTCAATGGGGGTGGATGGTCAGCTCCTGGATGAGCCCATCACAGCAGAGCGAGGCTACAGCTTGGACATCAGTGACACCACTGTCCAGATCAGCATCCCTTTCAACGCTGCCGGAGGATACAGAAAAGTCAGTAGCATACTAGGCCGGCATCTGACAATTCACATGGAGACGCTTACCTTGTATTCTGATGTAGAGAAGCTGCAAATGGCGTCAGTCACTCATGTCCCCTGTACACCTTGCATATTCTACTTTGTACCATATAACCTAATGGCAGATGCTTCATAATGGTTTCAACTCTTCCAGAGCTTTGTGATGGGCAACATGTACCATGAGGTCTATGTGGTCAAACTCTACTATGAACAAATCTTTCTTGATGACTGTGGTGTGGAGACCAGACTCCGCCTCCACAGGCCCATGAACACACCTCTTCTGATCCAGCACCTCTCCATCCTTAACCGTAATGAGTTCTACTAGCCAATCCGAAGTGGATCTTCAGCTCCATGGTCATGATTGCTAATGACCCTGTTGTCCTTCTCCCACCACAGAAACAGTCCTTGAGGATCGTGTGTTTACTGTTTACCTGGGGAACCTCTACTACGATGTTGACCTGGTGGCTGTGACGGTCAATGGTCACAACTTCACCATACTAGAGGCAACTAAAAGTGGCCTCGTCATAACCATGGTCCCCCAGCCCAATAGTAACCTTCATGCCTACATTCTCAGGCTGCCATTTGAGGATGCCGTTGTTCACAAGCTGGTAAAGAGAAATATTTATGTTTACTCTCTAATGAACTACTGTGGTCTTTCTCAGTATTTCCTCGTGACTTCTCATTGGAGGAGATCCAAGGTTCCTCAACATTTTCCAATCGGTTTTGGGGACCTCAGATTCACCCCTAATATGTGGCTGTAAGATTTTGTTTCTCAATGAGTGTTCATATCCATAGTACTCTCCAGAGGGGCTTCTTCAGTTCTCGATGGACATCAACTACACATTGGTCATCCTGCCTCAAGAGGAGCCCTTCTACTACCTGGCCTCAGTCGTGGCTCAGTTCAATGATGTCTGTAAGTTGACTTGAACTTTAGTAAGAGACCTGGGCTGGAAGTGATATTTCTGAAGGTCTTCCCGAGCCTTCTGGTTCTGACCACTGCCTAACGTGGACGCAGCCCAGCGATCTACCACTGTTTACCCCCGCTGTCATTTTGGCACTATTGACTAAACTATTGGGCCGCTCTTCTCTTCGTCAGTTCCTCCGGTCTTCAAAGGCGTCTGCAATGAGAAAAGCATCAGTTTCCAGATGGACCATAAGCCATTTGACTACCTGTGGGAGGTGGGTGTTGGCCCCTACATTCTGACCACAAATATGGCAGCCAAGCGGGGCTACATCATGCAGAATGACAGCAAGAGTCTGACCCTGGAAGTGCCCCTCTTCTCTGTTGGCTACACTTATAAGGTGAGATGCTAATTGGTCAAGCGCTTAAATTGGCTTGTCGTTGGCTCAAGTAGGGGTTATAATTATTTAAAATGTACCTGCTCTTTTTTTTTTCCCCCCAGGACATCAATTTGAAGCAGTTCTACGGCTCATTTGAAATTCACTCACGACTTCCCAAGACCTTGGAGGTCAAGAGTTCCTTGGCCAAAGCTTGTCTCTTCCAGACTACTGAGGTCATAGGTAACTACTAGTGCCTCATCTTTGCCTGCAACTTAATTTATTGCCTGACTGTTTAGTGTTGATCATTCACTTTGTTCTAGCCCAGCTCTAACAACTTTCTCTAGTGTGTTCCACTGAAGGGGTGGTGACAGTGGTTACTGATGTGACTCTGGCCAACCCTGGAGCTGAACCCAACGGAACCTTTCTCCTGGACTCCACCTGCAGGCCTCAAGAGACGGATGACACCAGGGTGCTCTTTAGCTTTGGACTCCACACCTGTGGTACCAGGGTCCAGGTATAACTGTCCAACCCATACAATTTGAATCATTCAAGTGACTGGCCCTACCAGTGACTACTTCAAATAAGGTTGTCAGCATCTAATCTGGTAACCCAGAACTCAGCTTGCTTAGTTTGTTCAGCTGCATGACTTAGTTCTGGTTACATATGTCTTAGAAATTGCCCAATCCTGTTGCTTCCAAATAACCTGCGAACTAATGCTGTTATCAATGCATCCCGTCATTGGTTCAGCCGCAGAATCGGTCCACGAGATTAGCAAGCCTCACCCTCAAACTGTCAGCATACAGGCTGAATATTTAAATATTCACTGACTGACAGGTGTCTATATTTCTCATGAGGCCTGATAAGGGAACAACCCGTTTTTAGACATGGCTTGCAACAGTTTGATATTCATTGAATTATGTTCAGGCTTGTGATGTCCTCTTGTCATCTAGGTTGACCATCAGCATGTTACCTATGAAAATGAGATCAACGTTGAGTACAAGAGCCAATCTGTGAACGCACCAGTCAAAACAAGGGATACTGCCTCTGTGTACGTGACTTCACTAATAATCTACTGCCTCATTGGTTAAAATAAATATTCACGTCAGTCATTAACTCTCACTACAGACACTTGTGGCTTTAATGTTCAGTTCTCTTTTTAGGATTATAGTTCGTTGTGTCTATCCACTGAGTGACCTATACAAGCTGTTTGCTTATTGGCGGTTTGATGCAGACTCTCCAGGAGTTGGCACCATCTTGACTAGAGTTCCTGTAAAAAGTAAGTGTGGGGTAGTTGTGCAGCTAAAGAGGGTGGTAAAACTGCTACAGCTTTTTACACCTGACTCTCTGTCCAATCATAGCATTTCAGCCCACCTTTCCACCCACTACCAGAAGACCGTTGACCTCCACAACTACTTCCAACACAGGCCTTAGTCCTGGGAGGGAAATGCCTGGCATCAACCCTAGGGCTAAATATGTCAAAGTCTTCAGCTGGCAAATGAACCAACCTAAAGGAACCACTTAGGCCCTGACCCCAGTCACTCTCCATACAATGGTATGAGATGGAGAGATCTATTCTACACGTCATATTCCTAGATGAGATCTAACTTAATTTTATTCTCTCCACAGGAACAAATGAAACCGCTGAATGAATCAAGTGTTTGTGAATATAATTAAGTCTGGTTCTTAATAAATATTTTCTTACAATCTGCACCTTGTCCTGATTGTTATGGGATGTGGCTGCATCCAGTTTGGGGATTATATCACAAGTGAGGACTTTATTTGGTAACTAAGTTGGCTAGGTAAATGCTTTGTGTGATGCTTTCATGTTACTTAAGACTCATGTTGGCCTTTTAAGGGGTGCTCAGCAGTTCTAACCGTGGCCACTTTCAGTTAACTGCTGCTTGACTATTTAAGCACTCGGCTTCATAGACTGCTTTTTGGTAGCAAGGCATGACCATGAGATCAAAAACAATTAACCATGTTGAGGCTAGTGTTACTAGATATTGAGTCAAGCAAGCTCGAGGCAAGTTGTATTCCAAAATGAATGGCTTAATTACAGCTTTCCCCTTTATCATTCTATAACTTATAAAGCCTCTGTAGACATGCTTTTTGTAGAATTTCACTTGAAATGGCACATGCCGGCATAGCTGAGCATATGCTATAGAAACAATGTCTTCTGTGACTGCAACGGGTGTTAGATTTTAAGTTGACTTGTCATGAGTATGTCTGACCACTTGGTTATGCCTAGAATTTAAGGCTCATACACTGTCAAGTTATACACATTTTACCTGGATGCTTTAAGGCTGTTAAGGTACCCCAATTCTGACCTTACACAACACACTGCATCAGCCAGTGTCAAGTTGCATGTTACTGAAATGCTGAATTGTAACTGGTCCCATCAGAACGTGGCATAGGTCTAGATTGCACTGCGACAGTTGGTACAAGTCATATCCTGGTAGAAGTGATTTAGCCAATTAATCTTTAAAGTTGGCGGTGGTCCAGCTTGTTCATTGATGGAAGTGTCATTAACAGGCTACTTGAGTGTCGGCGTAGGTGATTTGATAATCACATTTGACTGGTCAAATTGCCCCAGACAACAAGCCTTCAGCTAGACACCAATGCTCATCCAACAACGGTAGGCCAATAGTTGGCTTCTGGTTAGAAGCATTTGATTATGCAATGGCATAGGCTTCTTTCTTGATTTGTCTGCACAACTATTCTCAACGCGAGACCAATGTGAACGTAGGCATTTAGGTGCATTTTCAGAGTTCCAGGAATCGTAAGTTATATTCTAATACAAATGTAAGTAAAGTGTTCTGTCGCATGATTGAAGTCCAAGCATTCAACTTATGGACAGCTCATGAACTAGGGTGTCAATGTTTTAATTGAACGATCATATTTCATGTAGGCGACCTGTTTTGCATGTGTTTGTGTGGAATTGCCTCTGGTGAGAGGGTAGGCAGTTTACCCACTTTTTCAAATACATTGTGGGTATAGAAACTGAACTAAAATATAACGTGTAAAGTGTTGGTCCCAAGTTTCATGAGCTGAAATAAAAGATCCCTGAAATGTTCCATACACCTTATTTCTCACATTTTGTGCACAAATGTATTATACCTGTTAGTGAGCATTTTAACTTGCTGAGATAATCCATCCACCTGACAGGTGTGGCATGTCGAGAAGCTGATTAAACCGCTGGGGATAAAAGGCCACTAAATGGTGATGTTTTGTCACAACACAATGCCACAGATGTCTCAAGTTCTGAGGGAGTGTGCAATTTGCATGATTGCAGGAACGTCCACCAGAGCTGTTGCCAGACAATTACATTTTCATGTCTCTACCATAAGCCGCGTTCAACGTCGTTTTACAGAATTTGGCAGTTTGTTCAACCGGCTTCACAACCGCAGACCACGTGTAACCACGCCAGCCCATGACCTCCGGCTTCTTCATCTGCGGGATCATCTGAGACCAGCTACCTGGACAGCTGATGAAACTGTGGGTTTAGACAATTGATGAATTTCTGCACAAACTGTCAGATACAATTTCAGGGAAGATCATCTGTATGCTTGTAGTCCTCACCAGGGTCTTGACCTGGCTGCAGTTTGGCATTGTAACCAACTTCAGTGGGCAAATGCTCACCTTCAATGGCCACTGGCATGCTGGAGATGTGCTTTACAAAGATTAATCCAGGTTTCAAATGAACCGGGCAGATGGTAGACATCTTGTGGGTGAGCGGTTTGCTGATGTCAACAGAGTGGCCGTGGGGTTATGGTATGGGCAGGCATAAGCTACGGACAATGAACACAATTGTATTATATCAATGGTAATTTGAATGTGCAGAGATACTGTGACAAGCTCCTGAGGCCCATTTCTTCCTTGGCCTGCATACTCACTAGACATGTCACCCATTGAGCATGTTTGGGATGCTCTGGATCAACGTGTACGACAGTGTGTTTCAGTTCCCTCCAATATCCAGCAACTTCGCACAGCCATTGTAGAGGAGTGGGACAACATTCCACAGGCCACAATCAACATCCTGATCAACTCTATGAGATGTGTCGCAACGCATGAGGCATATGGTGGTCACACCAGAAACTGATGGGTTTGCTGATTCATGCTCCTACTGTAAAAAAAAAAAAATCCCATTCATGTGAAATCCATAGATTAGGGCCTAATGAATTTATTTCAATGGACTGATTTCCTTAAATGAACTGTAACTCAGTAAAATCTTTGAAATCGTTGCATGTTGCGTTTATATTTTGGTTCAGTATAGAACCATAGATCAGTACCTCTGATGTGCTCACAGTTAACTTCTCTGGAGACTAGGGCAGAGGAGACCAGGTGTTAGATATGGTGTAGCTTGTCTCCACTGTCGTTAGTTTTATTTATTTATCCATTATTTTACCAGGTAAGTTGACCGAGACCACGTTCTCATTTGCAGCAACGACCTGGGGAATAGTTACAGGGGAGAGGAGGGGGATTAATGAGCCAATTGTAAACTGGGGATTATTAGGTGACCGTGATGGTTTGAGGGCCAGATTGGGAATTTAGCCAGGACACAGGGGTTAACACCCCTACTCTTACGATAAGTGCCATTGGATCGTTAATGACCTCAGAGAGTCAGGACACCCGTTTAATGTCCCATCCGAAAGACGGCACCTGACACAGGGCAGTGTCCCCAATCACTGCCCTGGGGCATTGGGATATTTTTTTAGACCAGAGGAAAGAGTGCCTCCTACTGGCCCTCCAACACCCCTTCCAGCAGCATCTGGTCTCCCATCCAGGAACTGACCAGGACCAGTCATGAACAAGTTGAAGTTAAAGGTCCTCCTTGTCCTCCTAAGAGGGTAGAAAAGCAGTGAGCAAATTGCACCAAAGAAAATAAACAGCAATGAAGATTAAAATATATATATATATATTTTTAAATGGTATGGTTGGAAGCCACACCACACCACAAAAAAACTATACACAATATATAGACTACCGTTCAAAAATGTGTGGTCACATAGAAATGTCCTTGTTTTTGAAAGAAAAGCACATTTTTTGTCCATTAAATTAACATTGAATTGATCAGAAACACAGTGTAGACATTGTAAATGACTACTGTGTCTGGAAACGGCTGATTTTTAAAGGAATATGTACATAGGTGTACAGAGGCCCATTATCAGCAACCATCACTCCTGTGTTCCAATGGCACATTGTGTTAGCTAATCCAAGTTTATCATTTTAAAAGACTAATTGATCATTTGAAAACCATTTTGCAATTATGTTAGCACAGCTGAAAACTGTTGTGCTGATTAAAGAAGCAATACAACTGCTCTTCTTTGGACTAGTTGAGTATCTGGAGCATCAGCATTTGTGGGTTTGATTACAGGCTCAAAATGGCCAGAAACAAATAACTTTCTTCTGAAACTCATCAGTCTATTCATGTTCTGAGAAATGAAGGCTATTCCATGTGAGAAATTGCCAAGAAACTGAAGATCTGGTGCAACGCTGTACACTACTCCCTTCACAAAACAGCGCAAACTGGCTCTAACCAGATTAGAAACAGGATTGGGAGGCCCCGGTGCACAACTGAGCAAGAGGACAAGTACAGTACATTAGAGTGTCTAGTTTGAGAAACAGACGCCTCACAAGTCCTCAACTGGCAGCTTCATTAAATAGTACCCACAAAACACCAGTCTCAACGTCAACAGTCAAGAGGCGACTCCGAGATGCTGGCCTTCTAGGCAGAGTTCTTCTGTTCAGTGTCTGTGTTCTTTTGCCCATCTTAATATTTTATTTTTATTGGTCAGTCTGAGATTTGGCTTTTTCTTTGAAACGCTGCCTAGAAGGCCAGCATCCCGGAGTCGCCTCTTCACTGTACGACATCTTCCGTTTCTTGGCAATTTCTCGCAAGGTATAGCCTTCATTTCTCAGAACAAGAATAGACAGACGAGTTTCAGAAGAAAGGTCTTTGTTTCTGGCTATTTTGAGATAATTGAAGCCACAAATGCTGATGCTCTAGATATTCAACTAGTCTAAAGGCCAGTTGTATTGCTTCTTTAATCAGGACAACAGTTTTCTGCTGAGCTAATATCATTGCAAAAGGGTTTTCTAATGATCAATTAGCCTTTTAAAATGATAAACTTGGATTAGCTAACACAACGTGTCATTGGAACACAGGAGTGATGGTTGCTGATAATGGGCCTATGTAGATATTCCATTAAAAAAATCTGCTGTTTCCAGCTACAATAGCAATTTACAACATTGACAATGTCTACACTGTATTTATGATCAATTTTACGCTATTTTAATGGACAAAAAATGAGCTTTTCTCTCAAAAACAAGGACATTTCTAAGTGACCCCAAACTTTTGAACGGTAGAGTAAGTACAAAAATAAAATAAAAATTGTTTAAACAGATAACAAAACCCACTAATCATAACTGTACAGACGAACCAATCACAACAAAAAAAACAGTTTATGTTTTATTTAAAATATGTGTGTGCAGGTGTGGATGTGCATGTGTGAATTAGGCTATATGGAGGAGATTTACTGAGTAGTTTGGTTAATCAGGCTGACCCCCAGTCTTCAGTTGAAGTTATTGACAGATTGTGAGGTTTTGAAAAGATGAAGATTAGAATTTCAGAGTATGGTAGAGAATTGATTATGTGAGGTGCGGCAGTGGGAAGGGTGAAGGTTATCACAGTGTCTTGTGTTATATAGATGGATTTCAGAATTAACCTGGAAGAATCCATTGAAGGGTTTAGGTAAACTGTCTGTAAGGTATGAGTACTTGTAGATGAAAATGCATAATTCGAGTACATTAATGTCGTAAATAGACAAGATATTGAGTTTCTTAAACAAAGGTGCAGATGGAGCCATGGAATTAAAGGAGGTGGTTAGCAAATGTATTTTGTATGATGAGTAATTTATTAGAGTAAATGAGATATGAGTAAATTAAGCTATAGTAAAGAGTTAGGAAGCAAGCCTGATGAACCAAACAACTCATCTTTATGATGATACCAACAGACTATTACTTTGCTGCGGACAAATTGAATGGGATCTTTCCAGGATAACTTTTCATCAATTAGAATTCAGAGGAATCTAGTGTATGAGACTTGTTCCATGCCATTTCCACCAATTGAGATTCTGGCCTTTTTATGATTATTTTTTAAACAATATTTCTTATTCTTACTAGTGAGCACAATAAAGATAATTTGTTTATCTGGAAAATTTGGCCATGCCTGAGTTGGCTTCATTAATTAGTGAATCAAAATTATTATGTGATAAAATCTAATTGTTATCGTCAGCAAAGGGAAGTACGGTAGAAGACACAGCAGCAAGGCCATTGAAATAGATTAGGAATAACAATTATAAAATTGTTCTCTATCATAAATATAACTATGTAACCAATTATATGGATAAATCATGAAAACAATAATAATGCAATTTAGAAAGTCATATTTCATGATCAACCGTGTCAAACGCTTTGGATAAATGTAAAAAGATGCCAAGAGCATGTTCATTGTTGTTAAGGGTTGTAAATATTTTATCCACCAATTGCATAAGAGCCATATCTGTGGTGAAGTTTTTATGAAAACCATATTGGTGCTCATATAGAATAAAATGTTGATTTAAATGTGTCAACATTCTCTTATACACCGATTTTTCAAAGATTTTTTGAAAAACATGGTAGTATAGATATTGGGTGATAATTTGTAAAAGATCTTGGATCCCCAGATTTATAGAGGGGGATAACTGACCATTTTCCTCATCTTTAGGAACAATACCAGTTTGCATAGATTTGGTGAAGACATATGTCAGCAGCTCAGTGATCGAGGAAGACCAATCTCATCATGACCTGCTGCTGATATCTTTAAATGACCAACACCGCCATCACCTACATTACTTCAGGGGGGTCAAACTAAAGCAGAGAAGGGAAATGTCCCTTAAATGTAATCCAAG
Organism: Oncorhynchus clarkii lewisi; assembly: GCF_045791955.1. Lineage (NCBI taxonomy): Eukaryota > Metazoa > Chordata > Actinopteri > Salmoniformes > Salmonidae > Oncorhynchus > Oncorhynchus clarkii. The sequence goes on along the minus strand of NC_092167.1, from coordinate 35,135,102 downwards.
GGATTTCCATCAGTTTTCTTTGACATAGAAGAACCCACATTCACAAAAAAAACATTAAATTCACATGAAATAACATCAGGGTCACTATAAGTCTTATTTCCAACAATACATTGAAATGGGTTAGTTGTCGATGCCTTTTTAGAACTCAACAGTTGATAAACGATTTTCCAAGTTGACTTAATACTTAAGGATTCTTGGAATTTGTTAGTAAAATATATTTGGGGGGATATCCAAAGTAGGTGAGTAAATTTGCAGAGTTTAGGGGAGAGGGATTTGTGAGAATTGTTTTATACAACTTCTTTTTTTTTTTAAACTGGATTATTTGAGATCGGTTGTAAACCAAGGTTAAAGTCTGGTAAGCAGACTCCACATCGGCCTGATTATAATTATTTTTTCCAAGAATTATCATCAATCAACATCTTAAAGCGCTCACAATTACTGTAGTTAAATATTCTACATTTAATGCTACTAAATATTCCCACCTGTTCATTTCCAGCTGCCAAAGAGAAGTGGAAAATTGGAAAGTAATCAGAAATGTCAATGTAAAATATACCTGTATTAACCACATTATTTAAAATATTATCAATAAGGGCGGCAGGTGAACTAACTGGTCACTCGCGTGAGTTTATAGATGAGGGAATACAGATCGCTAGAGTATAAATTATTCAAAAAGTCTGATGTCAGTGAGTGGTTATCACTTTTAAATAAATGTATGTTGTAATCACCCATTAGAAAACACATTGTATCTTAATTATTAATCAAATCCAAGGTTGATGCAAGGATATCAATGAAACTACGAATGTCAGAATCAGGGTGGCCGATAGATGCATTCAATTAGCACTTCTTTACCACCAAAAAATGAACAGGTCATTTTTATGAAAAGAGATTCAACATCAATGTTATCAGATGTTGAGGTTCTACAGTGGTGAACAAACAGCATTATAATGAGACATGTCATAAACGTGGTTGTCTCTTCAGTCAACCATGTTTCTGAAAGGGCAACAATGGAACATTCATGACTAAGAAAAGACAGGTAATGACCAAGGTGATCATGTTTTTTTAGGAAGCCTGTGAACGTTCAAACGAAAGGTCGAAAATAAACTTGTCTTGGGATTAGGTACACTGCTATACAGGTTGTTAAATTACTTAACATTGCAGTAATCACAAGTGACACTTATTTCTGGTAAATTTCAGGAAATTTGAATCTGGATCAACACAATCGTTATATCTATTGTTGGCTTCATTAATATCGAAATGGGTTAAATATCATGTTATCAGGGTTGATATCCTGCCCAACAAGGAAGAGATACAGTCGGAATCCTCCAGAGAGTGGAACGGAAACATAGCAGTGCTTGGGTCAAACTCTGGAGTCAATGTAACTAGACGGGTAGTATAGCATGTCCCTTTTCCTTTATACTGCTTGCAGTGTTTGTGGGTTTACAGTGGTTAAGACTTCTTCTAGCCTATGATACGTTTTATAATAACGTTTTTAAAACAATGGAAGCCTGATTGGTATTACCTTTAATTCGTCTTTCAGGAACTGTTCAGGTTGAATGTCGGGATAGATGTCTTGTGGTGTCTGCGCTCTTGGCATTTTCTGATATTGAACCTCGATTCGAAGCTATTGGTAAGGTAATGAGGCATTTATTGACATGGTTTTGTTTCAATACATTTTAAGTGTAAACCTTTGACCTAAAATTGTAAAAAATCAGACTTGACCGTACGTATTCATCCCATCACTAAGCAGTATGGGTAAATGTGGCTACATGTTAAGTATCCTCCCTCTGCCTGGCCATGTTGAGCTCAGAGCCTCCAACTTCTCCTGTCACACTGACAGAAGGAAACTCAAGAGGGGTGAGAATGAATCAATTGGTAACCAATCACTGCCCTGCAATAGAATTTAAGACAAATTGAATCACTATTATAGCAGTTAGCAATATTTTATAAAACTATTTAAATGAATGAGCATTACTTGAAGTAAAATCCAGTTGCCATTTATTTAATAAAGCTGCATATCTTTGATCAACGTCTTCAGTGTTCTTCCCATTATGGAAAGTCAGACAGCATGGGTCCCTTGTTTTGTTTTTTTATACTCGCCTATCCTAAAAACATAATTGACCACGGATTTAAAACAGTTGCAATATGCAATTTCACTGATCAACAATGCATCTCGATAGTCGTATACGTCATTGAACGTAGGTTTAATGGATTCAGACGTAGCCAATACATATATTATTCAATCAGAGACGAATCATTACTCCCTGATATGGCCAGCAGGTAGCGCCATGCTCATTTACCAAATGTCTGCGCATCAATTGTCTACGACGCCTGTGGTTCAATCAACAACAAAACGTGTGCTAACATGTTTTCGTACCTTAAGAGCTTGTTGCTAATTCATTAGAAATAGTTGAAGATTCCAAAACAGTTTTAGTAGCTTATTTTCTTTGTGCATTGATCGTTGCTGGTCCTTTCAGATTATATTTGTTGTAGTAAAATAGAAAGGTTGTTGCAGCGATATGAGCGACAGACATGAAAGTTCTGCTAAATTCAATGTGAGTTTTCCAGAATTATAGCCTACTGATACAGAAGTAACAATTTAGTAGATTTGGAACAACACACTACAATATAATTGCGAGGTAGTAGCCTACAATAATAAGCATGAACTGAGTAAATGGAGACGACACAAAAACATGACCATCTTCTAGACTGGTGTTTGACAACTGTTTGACAATTATACTTGAAATTAGATCATCAGCAGCCAATACCTTTGCCTTATTCCAATATCTGTGTTGTCTTTCCTCTAACAACAGAGCCCAAGGCAGGTGGTCCTTCCTCCATTCTCCAACAGGACCCTTCACCATCCCTCCTTCCTGCCCCTGTACATGGCAGCCATGGGGTCGGCCCAGTACCCCTGGAGACCCCACCAACAGCCAGGTGAGGACAGGACAGGTGGACCACCACCCCTCTCAGGTGCCTATGTAGCTCTTGGACCCTCTGCTACCTTTTGAGATTTGGTACATATTAGCCAGGTTTCAAATTACACATTTACTTTTGGGGTTGACTTGGTAATAGTAGGGCTGTATGTTTTTTAAACTCTCATCATTTGTTTAATGTTCATCAACACTTTTGACCCCCGAATCCTGATTTTTAAGACCCGCCTCCCAAATGAATCAAGGCCAATATTTGTTTATTGGACAATTTCCCCCCCATCAGTACCAGTTATGACTCCCTCAGAGTTCTTCTACACGGACCCCACCATGCGCCGGGGACAACGGGTACCGAACATCGTGACCGAGTTGCAGGTGAGAGCATCATTGGTCATAAGCCATCTCATCAATTATGCAGTCATCTGCCCTTTTGCAATGCCTTAATTGCAGATAACTGTAATGTGCTAAATGCCAACAGAAAGAGAGGGAAAGAGAGAGTACACCCCCAAAACCATCCCCCGTGTATTGATTAAAATCATAAAGCACAACCTATTAAATGCCCCCTTTCAGTGGGGTTATCCAGCTTACTAGAGATTAGTGGAGAATACTAGGGGTCATGATGGGGTGGGAGTGGGCTGTCTCTATGGCCTTGGGAGGCGACTGGGATCCTGTTGGGGGGTTGTTCAGAGATTAAAGGGGGATCAGACAGACTGGGGGAGTGGAATTAGATTGCCTCCCTCTAGTCAGACAGGGCGAGTGGGGGTGGAAAGAAATTGTGACGGTACAACACAGTGGGACGGTAGAACACAGTGTAGAGAGGTCATTTAGTTTGTTTTGGTGTGGAAGTGAGATGGGGTTAGAGCCGTAGGAAGATCCTGTTTTCACTGCTGCTGGTGGTGTAGAAACGCTTACATTTGTTGAGCAGAATGATGTTATGAGTTATGAGCAGAACTTATCACTAATGAAACTTGAAATGAGGCAGTTTCTCATTTTACATTTGAGTAATTTAGCATACGCTCTTATCCAGAGTTACAGTAGTGAGTACATACATTTAGACTTTTTTTGTACTGGTCCCCAGTGGGAATCGAACCCACAACCCTGGCGCTACCAACTGAGCTACATAGGACTCCACTATTTACATTATGCACTGGATATACAACAGACCGCTTGTGTATTTTGCACACAAAAGCAGTAACTGCAAATGAACCATACTACTCCCTTCTTACCCTCCACGGCAGGTTTTTGAGTGCTTCCAACTCAACACCCCTCGCCCCATCATGTCCTTTCGCCCCGCACCCCCCGTCAGACCTGACCCCTTCAGAACACAAGCTCACCCTACCAGAGACCTGGGTGGCCACACCTGGAGGAGGGACCCTCCCCATCTGCCCATCACCCCCAGGCTGAGGCCCCTTGCACCCAGGCCCAGAGAGAGGGGACGGAGTCAGGCTGTGATCCAGCTAAGCCTGGAGGAGGATCAGGCTATAACCAACCTACTGAAGCTCCATCACCAAAAGCCTGCCCATCCAGAGGTCACCACTGCCGTCATCTCCACCCAGGTAAATAAGGAAGTAGGTTGAAATGTACCTCTAGTAGCTGATCTAAGGTCAGTGTTAGGTTTCCCTCCTGAAGGACTGGGGTAGTAATCAGATCCTAGATCTGTGTTTATGGGCAACTTTTTGTGAGTCTGTAAAGATACAAAATAAATTCCTAATAATATATAATCTTACTAACAGGTGGCTTGTCCTGAAGGGACATCACCAATTGATCACACCTCAACCCTTAGCCAGCTATCAGTGGGTCAGTCCACCAAACCATCTCCAGCTGAAGAGATGGGGCTCTGTCATAGAGAGGACCAGCTCTTTGTGTTGGACATCTTGGAGCCCCAACATCAGAACCAGCCCAGACTGAGGTCTGTTGTGGAGCTGGAGGCAGCGAACGCATTGCTCACTATGGACGAGGAGTCGGTCAGTCTGATGGATGATGAAGGGCCCTGGAACCAGACTCAGACCCTGGACAGGCCCTCTAACAGAAGCCCTGAGAATCTACATCTCCAGTACTTCTCACCCGAAGAGTGTGATGGTGATACACTGCCATTAGAAGATGATGAAAGCTGCCTATCCCCAGAAGCTTTGCCTCCAATGACCAGTATTTGTGATGCGGTGGCTCTGAGAAATGGGACTGTCACAGAGTCTGAGGGGATGGCTGTGGATGCCCTGTTAATACTGGGTGACCTCGTAACCCCATGTTGTCCTCATTTCAGTTAATCGCCCACAAATGTGCACAACATATGACTGTTAATCTCAGGTTCAATTCGAGAAAACAAAACTGTAATTGAAGACCTTTTTACAAGTGTGCACCACACAGTTTAATTAACCACTTCATTTTCCTTTGTGCCTTTTTGTATTTTGTTATTTGCCAAATAGTTCAAATATTATATTCATATTTCAGACTAAAGTCAATCTTATTTGATCTGTTGAAAAAAACACTCCCATTGAAAAACATGATCGAGTTTTAATAAGAACACTGGTCTTGAACCAGAGTAAACCCACTCACTCAAACAAACGGAATGGAATGTGGTTTTAACCAATCGCCAATCGATTGCCAATCACCAATCGACCCGCCCGTTGTATAAAGAAGTAATAGAGACCTGTTGATATCATAACAGTATGGCTTCACTAGAGCTCCATGTTACCAATATTACTACTGTACATCACAAACAACCAGGTTTTGTGGTCTTGACATTATGTTTGCGACTTGGCTATGACTTTTTTTGTGTCCAGAAATGGCAGTCAAATATATTCAACCCTGTAGTGACGACGATACAACAGCTGTAGGACTTGTGCTTCGAGTACAATCCATTGGAAGGCACTTCAGAGTTTGATCTATACTTGATATACCACCTGATACGTGCAAACTGGTATGGTATAGCTGACTGACATTGATGCAGGGGAACTTTTCACCTGGAGCTTTCCTATGGCAGTGTGTGGGGTTAGGTGCAGGTTCGCACACACACAAACATACACTCTCACTCATACTATACACTCTCACTCAAATACATACTCAACATTAAAGAGAGGAGTCCATTTTTGTTTGCCTGTAATAAATTAGTACATCATCCTCCTCCCATATTTTTCATTTCCTGGTTCTTTAAAGTTCCCTAAAAAAAAACATTCCCCCACAACTTCCAACAAATGAGTAATTTGTACAAAATGAAAACATGCTAATTGCATGATATGATAGCGTAGGGTTTTCACAAACAATGAATTCCGCAAGTTCTGCCCCATTCATTTTCAACGAGGGCACGCAGAGAAATGTGTGGGGAACTGTGGGAAGGTGAACAGCGAGAACCCGGCTAACGGGCAGGTAGAGAAAAAAAACGATCTCTGCTCTACTTTATGCAAATGTCAAGCCGCCTCTAGTCAAAACCCACAGTGAGATAGCGCTTCTCAGAAATCTCATATCTACAGCTAAGAGTTATTCAGGGGAGCATGCAGAGCAGGCACTGGTTCACTCTCCCCTATCCAGTTAAATGTTCTGTAACATTTTGTCAATGTTCGAATGACGTTCTCCTGATGTTCTGTCACCATTAAGGTGACCTCAAGGCATGGTCTTTACTATTCTGGAATGTTCCCTTGACGTTCCGTCAACATTATGGAAGGGTCTTGACCTTGTTGGTGACGATGCTGGCGGCCTGAATGACCCGGTAGCGCTCCCGAAGGTTCCGTCGCCGCACATGCTCGTTGGTGATCTCTAAAACGTTCTCCACGGGGAACCAACCCTTCTGTCCGTCGGAGAGACGGATCCCCTCGTACAAACCTGGAGAGATAGAGGGAACGAGGGAGGGAAAGGAGGTGGAGAATGAAGGCGAAGAAGAGGGATGGGTGAATGCAGGGGGGGTTAGGATGTTTACATATAAATCATGCAAAATAACATTCACAAATCAAACTGCTACAGTATAGAGGATAAGGTAGGTTAAAGGGTTGAATTAGAATTTTCGGGATAACAGAGAGTTGGGGAAAAGAAGTGGGTTAATTGGATTGGTTATTATTGTGTTATGTAATGACCGGATCATTTCTGGATTTGTAAATTAAAGTGCTACCCAGTTTCCTAACTAACCACATGACAGGTCATTAGTGTCCTGCCAGGTCTTACCCTCGTTGGTCTTGCGCACCACGTTGATGATCTCCGTGGGTTCCAGGGTGAGCTCATCAGCCTGCTGAGCAATGTACTGCTCCACACACTGCACCTGAGGACAGTCTGAGGACACAACAGTAAATATCAAGAAACCACACAAATACAAACCACAAAGTGTGTCCATGTACTTACAATAAGGCAAACGGAGACTAAATGGGTGTGTGGATGGTTGAATTTGGCAACTAGCTGAGTCACTAATGGCTTCCTAACTGCGGCTAGCTAACCCAGTCACTCACCCCAGTCATCATAGATGACTTCCTCCTGATCTCCATCATGGTTACCAGGGTTAGGGAACGCTGCTATCCACCTGTGCAGGTCAGACCTGTGCAGGTCAGGTAGAAAGAAAAGCAAAAAGGAGAAAGAGAGAATGGACTTGTGAAACAGACCATAGAGTGTGAATAAACTTGTGTATTTGTAAAGGATGTCACGCTGCTCGTTTAGCGAGTACCACTTCCTCCTGTTTCGGCTCACACAGAGGCTCAAACCTAGTACTTCTGCTTTGTTAGCACACGTGACCACCCTCCCGAAGCGTTTTACCAGTAGGCGTCACCGAAAAGTGAACTATTCGGTGGTGCAAGTGGGGACACTTCAGGCTGAGGAGTAAGTTTCACACATCCCCATGTGCTCCATATCACACAGTGTTCTACTCACTGTGAGGAGGCCTTCATCAGCCTCTCCATCATGCGTCCCTGGTGGTTCTCCAGTAGAGTCAGACAGAAACAGTGTTCATAGCTAGGGCTCAGGGCCTGGTCCTCTCTTATTGGTTGAACCTGGACCAGGGAACGGTGGGCGTGGTCCATCACCACGAAACGCTCCGAACTAATGGAGATAAGAGGAGGAACCAATCACATTGATGGGCTGGGACAGTAAGATGAGTCATAGACTGTATGAGTGTAGAACATGTGAATGTAGAGCCACCCTCTATATTCTAGCATGACGTGTTATACATTACTTGTGAATCATTAATAAAGGCCTTATGAAGGTTTTGTGAAGGCTTCATAAAGCCTTATGAACACCATAAGGGGGACTCACCCCTTCTTGGTGGCGATGATGAGCAGGTCGTTGAAGAGGAAGAGGTAGACAGGGGTGAACTTGGGACGCAGGTTGAAGAGGTTGCCCCCTTTAGCCATCTCCTGTACCTCCCCACGCTTCTCCAGGAAACGGGTTTGGGAGATGATGGGGATGGCCTGATAGAGAGGCGGGGAAGGTTAGAGGGAGAGGAACATAGGGAGAGGAAGAGAGAGAGAGGAGAGGAGAAATGTATAAGAATCAATTAGAAAGGGATAGGCTCATATTGTATTTGGGTGGTGTAATAACTGAATGACTGACTGACTGATTAATTCATTGATTACCTTGAGCTTGTCAAACTCCAGCGTCTTGGAGAGGTGGATCAGCTCCTCCACCTGTTTCATCTTCCCCACTTGGGTGTTGCACTCCTCTATGATCTGAGGAAAAGTGAAAGAAAAAGAGAAATTGTATGAGACAAAGAACAAGAGACTGAATGAAAACAGTAGATCAGAGACACCTTGGCTGCCCCTTCACTTTTCCTCTCAGACAGACAAGAGAAATAATCCTCATAGCCCTTCTCTAATTTCATGAAAATCCCCATTCCTCGCTATCACAAGTGTATCAAGTTCTTCTCTTTTTCAAGAGGATCCCTCCCTTCTTGAATAACACTAGCTAGCACAGCAGCAACCGGCAGCCCAGGTAACACATACTGTAATGTCCCCTTGAACCATATGTTTCTTGGAGCTTGGTAAGAGCATGGTTATTTTGCAAACAACATTCACACCATGTTCTGGGAATGGTGCAGCATACCCAGCTAGCACATAACGTTCTGAGAACCATATGTTTCATAGGTGGGAATTTCAGTACTTCAGCATAACGTTTTCCACAAGTCTCATGGTTCTAAATAAAGTAATGTCCTCAGAACATTCCGAGAACGTTAAGAAACAAAGTTATTCTGTGGGAATTTCAGTACTTCAGCATAACGTTTTCCTCATGGTTCTATTTAACGACATGTTCTCAGAACATTAAGAACATTTTCCATAAAAACTATAAGAAAATATTAGCATCGTTCAAAGAACATTCTAAGAATGTTATTTAAAAACATGTACATTCTGTTCTCAGCATCAACAAAACTCTCTCTATCCTTGATCTTGTTAACTGTGTTAATGAGTGCTTGTTCCCTTTTAAATGGGGTTTGTTTGAATAGACTTAAATGAACAGCTTTGTATGAATTTAAAAAAAGGCATGCTTCCTCCATCCTGGTGGCACAGCGTACCAATTCCATGGATTGTGGACAGGAGATCATAGGTTTGAATCTCACTGACGCCGTGCCAGAGTAAAGCAAAAAAGAAACATGTTAGCATGATTAATTCCAAAGCAAATTAATTTCCATGTTTCCTATCTGTGCTTGGATTTCAAAACAGTTAACCCAAACTAAGCAAGCAATGTTATTAAAAGTCTTATTCTCAGAACAGTATTAAAACCTTCCAGGAAAACTTTCAGGGAACCGTAAAATGTTCTCAGAACCTCCCTGCAAACTAAAAATGTACATTCCCAGAACAGTCTAAATTTTCACTTCCGTTCTCAGAACGTTTAAAAAACATTCTGTTTTACCAGTCAGGAAATGTATGACTTTGTTCCCAGAACCAATGGGAAACCAAAAATGTACGTTCACACAACTTCCAAGGAACCAAATATGCTAGCTGGGAGTCCTCATCTCTTATCTCTATACTCAGATTGTCATTGTCTTCAGTGACACACTGAGTCACTCTCTCTGTCCTCTCGCAATAGGATATCCTCTATCCCACACAATAGACCAGTGGACTGACGCCGTTGTTCCATATTCCAGAACGGTGTGGAACAGTGCTTTAGAATGGAACAATCGGTATGTCTGTGGGCAGGCAGACTGCTGGATGGAAACAGGAGAGGTGTGTTACCTTGGAAACAGAGTCCAGGGCCTTGGAGGCGGTCTGTTCCTCTGTAGTCCCCTCCTTTGTTCTTTTCAGGATGTTCTGATGAACAAAAGCAACAATAAGCCATGTTACACAATACAAACAAATGATGATCTGGATTCAAGGCAAAAAAATCTAATAGTCATAAGGTTTCATGCATTTCATTGTGATAGAAAACACTTTCTAGTCCACTTCACAGTGACCCAAAAAAACAGTTCCCATGATACCGCTAACCTCGATGAGCATCTTAATGCGTGTGATTCGTTGGAAGGGCAGCAGCAGGAAGGACATGAATGGCAGCCGCTGGCACTGAGGAGACTCCTGCAGACGGGTGATGACCGTGGCAAACGCCACATTGGTTTTCCTGTGGGGACACACATTATTCAGTGTCCCATCTTTTTCTAGTTTGCTGGGTAAATGATCAGACCAAGATGCCTCCGTCAACATTCTCAAAATCAGGAAATCTGGGAATTTTCCGATCTGGATTTCTGGAAAATCTGGGAATTTGGGGGAAATGACCAGGATTTTGCAACCCTACCTCTGAGATCTAGTAATAGACCCATACTTACATGAGGGATGTGTAGGTCTTCTCCTGGTAGATCTGGTTGCGGACGTAGTCGATGTAGGCCGGGAAGTTGTGCTGTGCGTGGTAGTGGATGATGTCACAGATGTCGGAGAACACCAGACCTTCGTCCATTCGGTCCTCCAGGTCCTTCAGAAACCTAATGGGGGGGGGGGGGGGGGGGTCGAAAGGGCAAAGGTTATGGTTTATTCTATTGATGAGGGGTTTATTAAAGAGGTCCAATGCAGCTGTTTCTTTTCATATCAATATTACATCATTCCTGGGTAACAACTATGTACCTTACTGTATTGGATTTCCATTAAAATTGGCAAAATTAGCTTTTTAGCCAAAAACTATTTATCAACAAAGAATTTTGTGGTGAGGGGAAAACTAAAAACTAGCTGTTATTGGCAGAGAGGTTTGGAACTATGTTGTTATTGGTCTATTAACCAATTTACCATGTGGTGATATCACTATGGAAAGCCGAAACTCACGGCCATTCAAACTTGCCGATTAGAAGGTCTTGTGTAGATTGCATTTTTAACCAGCAACTATCAGGAAATAACTCGAGCACGGTTTCCATCCAATTGGCGACAGATTTTCATGTGAATATTCTAAAATCTGCATAAAAACTATATGCCACCAGAGATGCATTTCCATCAAATTCACTTGTTGCGTGATGACTTACTGCACATAAAAATTACTTTTGCGGTTAGATTCCCATGTACCAGATACATTTAAAAAAAAAAAGTGAATTGGGCCTTCATTGCATATTCAACTCTAATGATGGTTCTGTCACAAAAATGTTGCGTTATATAGCTAATGTTCCCACGCTGGTATTGGCACGTGGGTCTTAGCCAAAAGCTTGCAGATGCAGTGCTGGTATAGCCTAGATGATGAGGTTATTATGGATAAAAGAGAGAGATTATTTGTATTTGTCAAACGGCAGCCAAGCATCGATCATCATGTCATCAGAATACGTACGTGTTGTAGACATTTATTTGTAGGCTGGTCTTCTAAAATGTATATTTGCCAAAAGGATGTAAAAATGTATTCTAAAGATAAGGGCCACCTGTTAGTGAGTGGCTGCAATTGCCAAATGTAGTTTTCAATCAATAAAATTGACGCAGTAAAAGTCAGGATAAAAGAGGTTGAGTAATATATTCACAAAATGTCTCCATAGACAAAAATGTTTAATGTGATTAGAATGGCAATTTGTCTTTCAAGGTCATGCAAGATCATACAACAAAATGGAACACACAAACATTTGATTCCCCCCCCCCCCCCTTCCTTCTCTTTGACACCAACTAAGCTACATAGGAATAGATTTCTACAAAAGCAACACCCAGGGCTGGCAACGCCCATGGTTCCTACTGAACACCAGACTGCTTGTATTCAGTATGAACATTGTGCATGGACTGCATAGGAACCACTTTGCTACTATGCAAAAGACCAAAAAGGGGGCGTTACACTCTCTACAGGTGTAAACGTGGGGCAAAACACAGCCTCCTTGTTTCATGTCACGTCAAGGATAAAGCAGTGGCCTGTGGCTGTGGTGGTCACTGTTGTGCTGGGTCTCCACTCTGCACACATTATAGCTTTCCTACAACCAGGATTGTTCTGATCTAACATGATACATTTTCCTGATCTAATGGGATCAACTCGATCATTGGATTCATTCTGACATTATTGATTTCTTGTTTCTGATTATTTGTGTACTTGTTTGACATTCTACTGCACTGTTAGGAGCTTAGTGCGGCACCGGCTATAACATCTGCTAAACTGTGTATGATAAACCTTTTATTTGATTTGTCATGATCTAACGGTATAAATTGTCCTGATCGAACGGTGTAAATCTAACAATCTGCGTCAGATGCTATTCCTTATTTCCTTCCTTCCTCTGACTCCCAACTGTTAGCTGAGAATCCCTTTACTCCTCTCTCTCCCTCTTACCTCTCGCTGACCTCCCGGACTCGCAGGACATTGGAGAAGAGGGTCTTCCTGTCCCGGATGATCAGCGCTTCGTCCAGATCCCGGGAATCCAGGAAGTGTTCTGTGAGAACTCTTAGGGAACGCAGGTACGACGCTTCCGATGTCAACACCTCAAACATACTCTGAGGGAAGAGAGAATGGTACGGTGAATTCATACATTTCAAATCAAATTTTATTTGTCACATACACATGGTTAGCAGATGTTAATGCGAGTGTAGCGAAATGCTTGTGCTAGTTCCGACAATGCAGTAATAACCAACGAGTAATCTAACCTAACAATTCCACAACTACTACCTTATACACACAGGTGTAAGGGGATAACGAATATGTACATAAAGATATATGAATGAGTGATGGTACAGAACGGCATAGGCAAGATGCAGTAGATGGTATCGAGTACAGTATATACATATGAAATTCAAACCGTAATTGAATATCACCATCAAATTTGAGTTTTTCCTACTGACGATTCTATAAAAAAACGGAATCTTCGAAAACCTGGACACTTGCTCTTCACTCACTGGGGGATTCCATCTTAATAAATGACAACGTCCATTCAAATCTTCCTTTATCTTTTATTGCTGAATTGCCTCTCCCTACCCCCTTCTCCTCTTTCCCCTTCTTCCTCACCTCCTGGTACTTGCACTGTTCAGGGCTGAGAGTCTCCAGCACCCCACTGTCCCGTACTCCTGGTATGTCCTGCCACAGGGTGCTCTGGCCCGGGGTGGGCAATGGAATAGTACCACTGCCCACCGCCCCCACGCCACCCGACCCCATGCCCACACCACCACGGCGGGCAGTCCAGTCCATGTGGTAGTCGGCACTAGTCTTGCTGATGTTGCGGCACACCGTCTGGCGCCGGATCTCCTTGGTGATGACAGTGGCGCGGTACGTCTGGTACAGAGGCTCTAAGGAGGTCACAGAGGGGTCAAAGGGCAAACAATCTCTTAATACAAATAGATTAGGTATTAATATGTGGGGTATTAATTTTTGGGTGACCCTCAAACAATGATGACATACCAAACATTTTCTGTTTCTTTTACACCTACATTTGCATGTCATTTTGTCACCTGATTCAACAGTGTCTGATATTTTGGGTGTGTTATGCTTGTGTCAGGTAACCTTACCATCCTGCAGTCTGGACTCCCAGTCAATATAGGATCCTCTCCTGGTAACCTTACCATCCTACAGTCTGGACTCCCAGTCAATATAGGACCCTCTCCTGGTAACCTTACCGTCCTACAGTCTGGACTCCCAGTCAATATAGGATCCTCTCCTGGTAACCTTACCATCCTACAGTCTGGACTCCCAGTCAATATAGTACCCTCTCCTGGTAACCTTACCATCCTGCAGTCTGGACTCCCAGTCAATATAGGATCCTCTCCTGGGTGGGGCTACAGGCGTACTGGGACAAGAAAGAAGGGCAGGGTGTTAGATAACTGACTAAGCTGGGAAAGTGTTAATTAGTGAAACATAGGCCCGGTTCTAACCCTTTGGAGGCGAAAGAAACGCACACCTTTTTAGGCGAGGTGCTGGCTATCGGAGTAGAGCACGTGAAAAAGAATAGGAGAGCCGCACACTCTAGGAGGTCAGATGCAATAATTTAATAACATCATTTCTCATCAGCGTATAATGACAAATACTGCGGGTCACCCGTTTATATAGTTTGAAAAGACACACAGGTGTCTGTAATCATGGCCGGCTGTGGCTTGATTTAATTGGTTGATTTACAGATATCAATAGAACATGAATGGAGAATATATGATCATAGATACAACTTGGCTAAATGCATTCTTCTTCCTTTCCTTCCATGAGGTAATCACTGATATGTGATTGGATAAGTGATACACTATCACCTTCATTGATCCAACCCACACTGATCTGTGGTAACTTACAGGAAGGGAGGAAGTAAGATTTTCAACAGGGCCAAAACAAAGACATATGAGATGAGAGTAGAAGAGGAAAAATGGACGTCAACAGAAGAGAGACAAGAACTTACCAGTCTTCCTCTGTGTCCTCCTTCTCTCCTTTAGTGCGTCCATCCTCCTCTTGTTCTAGAGGGAAACACAAAAGAATGAACAATATACCCTTCCTTTTATATTGTATATATCTGACCTCTCACGAGAAAAGATGCTAGAAAACAGGTTTATTGCATGTTTACTTTTATACCAACCTTTTATAGCTTGGTTGATGGAATGGCCGGAGATGTTACTGAGTCTCCTGTCGTCCCTGCCCGTTTTGGGGGGCTGAGGTGGGGGGACTCGGTGGGGCAGCAGGGGGCTGGTGGGGGGTGGAGGGGCCACCCGGTGGGGTACTATGGGACTAGAGGAATGGTTGGGGGATGAGGGGTGCAGGGAGCGCCACTCCTCCGCGGTGGGCTGAGGTAAGGCGATACCCCCCCTGTGAACGGGCGTTAGGTTGTGGCCAGGTGTTTTGGACTTGTCCTGGGCAAGGGGTACCCGAGGTGGGATGGCCGGAGGGGCGTCCTCGGTAGTCTGGGTTTGGGATGGGTCCGAATCGGACTGGATTGAAGTGTTTTCCTCCGAGTTGCTGGAGGACAGTTTTGACCAACGGACCGGTTTCTTAATGTCCAGTTCTTGACAGATCTTTCTGGGTGTTGGCTCCACCATTAGTAGAGTAGCTTCATATATAGAGTCCTCCTCCTCTATGAAGGCATTCAAATGGCTTGGGGGAGATTGGGTTCTTTTAGGGGGGATTGGGGGTGACTGGGAGCGTTTTAAGGCCAAGGAGGCCAGAATGACCTGGGATCCTGGGTCTGACCTTCTCCGGTTCCCTTTAGCTATCATCACATCCAGAACCTGGTTAAACTTTGCCTTCTTGAATCTCTGCCCTGCCCGTTCCTCACTCAACAAACCGCTCCCCCCCTCCTCCTCCTCCTCCTCATCCCCTGCCTCGCTCTCCCCATCCCTTCCTCTCTCCTCCTCCTCTGTTTCCTCTTCCAGAACAATCTCCTCCTCCTCCTCCTCCTCCTCCTCTTCTTCCTTGTTGATGGGAACCCATATCAGCTTCATGCCGGGCCGGTGGAGGTGGCACACACAACTGCAGTCCTGGTCGCAGCATGGGCTAAGGGGCGTGCCTAAACCGTGCTCCGGCTCAACTTCCACTCCTCCAATCAGCTGAAGCTCTACCTCTTTTCCGTCAGGTGCTGGGGGAGAGGGAGGGACACAGAGTTAGATGGTTTGAGAGGCCATAACATGTTACTAACGTAACCCATCCCTTTTAACATCCACTGCCCCATTTTTGCTTATATGTTTGCATTAACAGGAAATGAATAAAGCATCAGAAAGACACGTTTTTTGTTCTGTTTTGTTTGGCTTTTATGTTACCAAGAACTCCAAGACTTTGGGATTACTTACTCCATTCCAGGCCTGTATTGACCCTTGGCAGATGGAGTTCACTGATCATTGTGGTCGCTTCCTGTCTAGTCTGGTCCTGTGGTAACAGGACATGTCTGTCTGTCTGTCTGTCTGTCTGTCTGTCTGTCTGTCTGTCTGTCTGTCTGTCTGTCTGTCTGTCTGTCTGTCTGTCTGTCTGTCTGTGTCTGTCTGTCTGTCTGTCTGTCTGTCTGTCTGTCTGTCTGTCTGTCTGTCTGTCTGTCTGTCTGTCTGTGTGTCCTGAAGGTCAACATTAAGCCTTAGGCATTAAACACAAAGTGGACTGGCCAGTCAGCACAAGTGCAATGCAAA
Organism: Oncorhynchus clarkii lewisi; assembly: GCF_045791955.1. Taxonomy (NCBI): domain Eukaryota; kingdom Metazoa; phylum Chordata; class Actinopteri; order Salmoniformes; family Salmonidae; genus Oncorhynchus; species Oncorhynchus clarkii. Next base: position 35,118,760 of record NC_092167.1, on the reverse strand, counting down.
TAGAGGAAGTCTCCAGTGCCTTGACAGTAAAGACTTGACAAGGTAAAAGCTGTCTGATGAGCATGCCATAAAATATTTATGGAAATGGAATGCACATCAGTCAAATCGTGTGTGTGTGTGTATGAGAGAGAGAGAGAGAGAGAGAGAGAGAGAAACTTCACTGTTTTAGCCAAATTAACATGCAACCTTCCTATTTTTATAATACTTTCAATTGTTGCTCCTACTTTCATGATTTGTTTTTTGCTTTGTCACATAAACTTGGGGAAGAATTCTTAAGTTGTTTAACCTGATGAGTGTTTAATACTATTTTGATATTGTTTGTTCTTTTCTGCAGTCAGAAATGCTACTAGTTCCTGTTCCTTATTTTTCTTGCAGTTTTGGACAGGAACCCTCTTGCTTTCTCTCAGTCAGCTCTCCCCCTCTTTCTTTCTCTACCACTCTTCTAGATTTCTACTCAGCCTCTTCCTCTCTTTGCCATTCACTCACACACATACATGCACGCACAACCACACGAACGGACGGACAGACGCCCGCGTGGGATATGTTTATTTATTTATTCCTTTACTTAACCAGGTTAGTATCATTGATGAGGTAGAAGCTGTCTGATGAACATGCCATAAAATGCTCATCAATCGTGATCTGGCAGAGTTACTCCACCTCAAGAATTCCATTTGGTAAATCACTCGGCACACGCATACTCAGGCTGACTGGCTCTCGTTCAGGCAGGTAGTATTGATGTCTCTGAGGGGTCTTTGGCCTGGTTTACTAACTACCTCCCTCAAAGAGTGCAGGGTATAAAGTCAGAACATCTGCTATCTCAGCCACTGCCTGTCACCAAGGGAGTACCCCAAGGCTCGATCGTAGGTCCCACATTCTTCTCAATTTACATCAACAACATAGCTCAAGCAGTAGGAAGCTCTCTCATCCATTTATATTTGTTTTTTTGTTTAAAAAAAAACGTTTTACCCATTTTTCCTCCCCAATTTCGTGGTATCCAATCGGTAGTTACAGTCTTGTCTCATCGTTGCAACTCCCAAACGGACTTGGGAGAGGCGAAGGTCGAGAGCCATGCATCCTCCAAAATAGGACCCAACCAAGCCGAACTGCTTCTTGACACAATGCCCGCTTAACCCGGAAGCCATCCACACCAATGTGTCTGAAGAAACACCGTACACCTGGTGACCGTGTCAGCGTGTATGTGTCTGGCACTCCACAGGAGTCACTAGAGCGCGATGGGACAACGACATATGTGCCGGCCAAACCCTCCCTTAACCTGGACGACGATGGGCCAATTGGGAGCCACCCCATGGGTCTCCCAGTTGCGGCCGGCTACGACAGAGCCTGGACTCAAACCAGGATCTCTAGTGGTACAGCTGGACCAATGCGCCACTCGGGAGGCCCCTATCATCCATTTATATGCAGATGATACAGTCTTATACTCAGCTGGCCCCTCCCCGGATTTAATGTTAAACGCTCTACAACAAAGCTTTCTTAGTGTCCAACAAACGTTCTCTGCCTTTAACGTTGTTCTGAACGCCTCCAAAACAAAAGTAATGTGGTTTGGTAAGAAGAATGTGTGATTACTACCTCTGAGGGTTTGATTACTACCTCTGAGGGTTTACAGCATGAGGTAGTCACCTCATACAAGTACTTGGGAGTATTGCTAGATGGTGCACTGTCCTTCTCTCAGCACATATCAAAGCTGCGGGCTAAGGTTAAATCTAGACTTGGTTTCATCTATCGTGATCACTCCTCTTTCACCCCAGCTGCCAAACTAACCCTGATTCAGATGACTATCCTACCCATGCTAGACTACGGAGACGTAATTTATAGATCGGCAGGCAAGGGTGCTCTCGAGCGGCTAGATGTTCTTTACCATTCGGCCATCAGATTTGCCACCAATGAGGCTTCCCGGGTGGCGCAGTGGGCTGTGCCACCAGAGACTCTGGGTTCGCGCCCAGGCTCTGTCGCAGCTGGCCGCGACCAGGAGGTCCATGGGGCGACGCACAATTGGCCTCGCATCGTCCGGGTTAGGGAGGGTTTGGCCGGTAGGGATATCCTTGTCTCATCACACACTAGCGACTCCTGTGGCGGGCCGGGCGCAGTGCACACTAACCAGGTCGCCAGGTGCACGGTGTTTCCTCCGACACATTGGTGCGGCTGGCTTCTGAGTTGGATGAGCACTGTGTTAAGAAGCAGTGCGGCTTGGTTGGGTTGTGTTTCGGAGGACGCATGTCTTTCGACCTTCGTCTCTCCCGAGCCTGTACGGGAGTTGTAGCGGTGAGACAAGATAGTAACTACCACGAAATTGGGGAGATAAGGGGGTGAATTTTTTTTTAAAACAACAACAAAAAAAATATTTGCCAACAATGCTTCTTATAGGGCACAACTGCACTCTATACTACTGTACAAAACTGGTAATCTCTGTACACTACACCCGTCGCAATTTTGAAAATGGCGCAGACAGAGAAGATTGCCGTGCTTCAGGCTTCGGCATACTCAGAGAAGACCAGATGGCTGGAGTGTTTACGGACATATTCAATCCCTCCCTATCCCAGTCTACTGTCCCCACATGCTTCAAGATGTCCACCATTGTTCCTGGACCCAAGAAAGCAAAGGTAACTAAACTAAATGACTATCACTCACTAGCACTCACTTCTGTCATCATGAAGTGCTTTGAGAGACTAGTCAAGGATCATATCACCTCTACCTTATCTGACACCCTAGATCCACTTCAATTTGCTTTCCGCCCCAATATATCCACAGACAATGCAATCGCCATCGCACTGCCCAATAGCATCTGGACAAGAGGAATACCTATGTAAGAATGCTGTTCATTGACAATAGCTCAGCATTCAACACCATAGTACCCTCCAAGCTCATCATTAAGCTTGTGTTCTTGGGTCTAAACCCTGCCCTGTGCAACTTGGTCCTGGACATCCTGACACCAGTTGGTGTAGGTAGGAAAAATCACCTACACTCCGCTGATACTCAACACTGGGGCCCCACAAGGATGCGTGCTCAGCCCCCTCCTTGTACTTGCAGATGACAACAGTAGTAGGCCTGATTATCGAAAATGACAAGACAGCCTACAGGGAGGAGGTGAGAGCCCTGTAAGTGTAACCTCTCACCCAATGTCTCACCCAATGTCAACAATACAAAGGAGTTGATCATGGACTTCAGGAAACAGCAGAGGGAGCACCACCCTATCCACATCGACGGGACCGCAGTGGAGAAGGTAGAAAGCTTCAAGTTCCTCGACGTACACATCACTGACAAACTGACATGGTCCACACACACAGACAGTGTGGTGAAGAAGGAGCAACAGCACCTCTTTAACCTCAGGAGGCTGAAGAAATTTGGCTTGGCACCTAAAACCCTCCAACTTTTACAGATGCAAAATTGAGAGCATCCTGTCTCGCTGTATCACCGTCTGGTACGGCAACTACACCGCCCATAACCGCAGGGCTCTCCAGAGGGTGGTGCAGTCTGCCCAACGCATTGCCGGGGGCAAAGTACCTGCCCTCCAGGACACCTACAGAACCCAATGTCACAGGAAGGCCAAAAAGATAATTGAGGACAACAACCACCCGAGCCACCGCCTGTTCACCCCGATATCATCCAGAAAGCGAGGTCAGTACAGGTGCATCAAAGCTGGGACAGAGAGACTGATATGCATCTACTGTATTCTATCCTATTCAACTGTAACTAAGTCTATGTCGCTCTGACATTGCTCACCCAATATTTATGTATTCTTCATTCCTTTACATTAAATTTGTGTGTATTGTTGTGAAATTGTTAGATATTACTGCACTGTTGGAGCAAGAAACACAAGCATTTCGCTGCACCCGCAATAACATCTGCTAAACACGTGTATGTGACAAATCAAATTTGATTTGATTTGAAGACCCACTGGATGATGCTTATTTATAAAACCTTCTTAGGCCTCACTCCCCCCTATCTGAGATACCTACTGCAGCCCTCATTCTGCCAATCACATTCTGTTAAAGGTCCCCAAAGCACACACACATCCCTGGGTCGCGGCTCTTTTTAGTTTGCTGCAGCTAGCGACTGGAACGAGCTGCAAAAAACACTCAAACTGGACCGTTTTATCTCCATGTCTACATTCAAAGACTCAATCATGGACACGCTTACTGACAGTTGTGGCCGCTTCGCGTGATGCATTATTGTCTCTACCTTATGGCCCTTTGTGCTGTTGTCTGTGCCCATTAATGTTTGTACCATGTTTTGTGCTGCTACCATGTTGTGTTGCTACCATGCTGCGTTGTCATGTGTTGCTGCCATGCTATGTTGTCATCTTAGGTCTCTCTTTATGTAGTGTTGTGGTGTCTCTCTTGTCGTGATGTGTGTTTTGTCCTATATTTTGATTTTATTTTTAATCCCAGCCCCCGACCCCGCAGGAGGCCTTTTGCCTCTTGGTAGGCCGTCATTGTAAATAATAATGTGTTCTTAACTGACTTTCCTAGTTCAATAAATATAACAAAAATAAAATAAATTGAGATAAAACACCATTCAAGAGAAACCGGTTTATCTATACAGGTGCACTGACAGAACCGGTTTCCGGCTGTTAGGGTAGTCATTTTGTCTCTGGGTAAAGGGAAAACAGGAATGAGGCAACACACCTGAGCACAGATTCCGCTCTCAAAGGAACATACCGCACATACTGCACTCGCATGTGGCATGCTTCATATGGTATCAAACTGGCAAAGAAACGTGTCAATGTTTGTAACACTCAAATACCGGACAGATTTTTTTCTTAACTTGCCACCCTAGGGCTAGCTTGTTGGGTTGGGTTGGGACTACTGTTAGCGCTTCCTGATGATTAGGTCATGTGTTACCGTTGGCAACACTTGATTAACGGGCATCCGTGGGAAAGCTAACCTGTAGAAATACAATTCATTTTGTTGCTCTGTCTGCATTGCTTGCCTTGTAGATAGGTAGGCTACATGGCTAATCATAACAAATTATCAGTCCCTATCATAACATAGTTTTTCGAGAGGATATTAATACTGATTCATGAATTGATCAATCGATATACTGACTGGCTGGGTCCAAAATCTGTCTTGCCTACTACTTACTAAAACTACATACTGTGTACTAATCGTACTACATACTATTTAGAATGTACTGTTTAGTAAAAACTAATACAGTAAGCAACAAATATCAGCCTGCTAGTCTCATCCTACTGAGAATGTGTCATCTAATACACAGTTGTGTTGATTCCCTCCATTCCTTCATTTGGTACAGAGCATCCCCTCAGCTGATTATCAGCTGTTGTCATGACGACTCTCTTCCTCAATATTGTGCAGTGAATTCTACTAGATAAAAAGCAGAAATTAGTATGACATCCTGGCATTTAAAGTATACTACATTTAAAAAATGTCATATACTATAAAACATATTTTTTGCATACCTAAAATGCCTACTATTTAGAACGCAAGTACAGATATTTCAGACACGGCCACTATCTGATTGCATTAAAAACAAACTCTACCTGATCGACTGGCTGGGATGCCCTCCTCTCCTCCAGGGGTGTCCCTCTTGGCCTGGTCGCTCTGCTGCCGCAGGATCCGGCTCCTCTTCATGGGCAGTGGAGGGGCCTGGTCTGGACTCGCAGACTGCTGGATGGAGGCACGGGACGGTTTGGGCTTGACCGTGGGGGCCCTCCTGGGCCCTCGGGTCCGGAGAGGAGGATTGACGGTGGTGCCATTGGCAGTTGGTGTAGCATATCCTCTGGTGGTAGGTGTAGTCTCTGGGTGACTGAACTTGCTCACTATGCTCTTGACTTTACCTCTGGAATTGCTGCCTGTGCTGCCCCTCTCCCCGAGTTGGGAGGGGGTGGAGGGGGATCCGTTGGAAGGAGGGGGTTTCCTGGAGATGGGGGGCCGGGGTTTGGCCTCCGGTCTGGAGGGTAAGGGGGACGTGGGGCGTAAGGAAGGTTCCGGGAGGGACATATTGGAGGGTGGTCTGTATTTCCGGGAGTATTCCAATCTGAGCCCTGACCTGTCAGGAGGTCAGGCTTTCAGGTCAAAAGTCAGTTTGGGTGTGTCATTTTCACCTGGAGAGGACAAAGGGAGAGAGAGAGAGACTGAATACAGCAAGTCTGAATGAGGACAGTCTGACAGAGACTAGTTTCACACTACTAGTGTCATTATACTGTTTTATGTTCTCAGGTCTAATATGCGGTAATACAACCATTATAAGTATGTAATATGACAGTAATAAAACTTCACACACATCATAAAACACAGCGCATCCATTAGCAATCAAATCCAAATAATTGAATAGAGTTCTCTTAGCTATGTCGCTGCATTAAAGATCCCTAAGACAGGAAAGTAACTTTGTCCTGGTGAGAGAGAGGACTGGAACTTTGGACTGGAAGGAGGAGACACACCTTCCAAGACATACAGCTAACCACAGATGAGGAACCATGAATCCAGTCAATTCAGTGAGTGCCATGTCCCCCAGGCATGGCGTAATTTTGAACGTATTGCAAGCATGCCACCTAGAATAATAAATATACGGTTTCCATCTAGGGAAAACAGGTTACGTAATGCGTTTCCCAACAGGAAGCTCAACAACAACAGAGCAAATCTCCTTAATGCTTTATGCCAGAGTCCATTCAGACATTTCAAGTTTGTTAATGAACGACAGCAAAGTAACGGAGAGAGAGAAAGAGACAGAGAGAGAGGCAGAAAGAGAATTATATTTGGAGGGGAATGGGGAGGGAGATAAGGAAAACGATTGGAAACAGGGAAATTACTGTACCGTTTTGGAATGGCTCATGTGGTCAAATCAAAATGCATTCATCACATGCTTTGTAAACAACAGGTGTAGACTAACAATGAAATGTTGACTTACTTACGGGCCCTTCCCAACAATACAGAGAGAAAGAAAATAGAGAAATAATAGAAACGTAAAACACGTAATAATAAATACACAATGAATAACGATAACTTGGCTATATACACGGGGTACCCGTACTGAGTCGATGTGCAGGGGTACAAGGCAATGGAGGTAGATATGTACATACTGTATAACTAGGAATAAAGTCACATATCGTAAACAATTTTTAAAAAACAGCATATGTGATAAGTCAAAAAAGTTTGTGCAAAAAGGGTCGATGCAGATAGTTAAATAGTCCAGGTAGCAATTTGGTTAACTATTTCGTTGTCTTATGCCTTGGGAGTAGAAACTGTTCAGGGTCTTGTTGGTTCCAGACTTGGTGCATCGGTACCGCTTGCTGTGCGGTAGCAGGGAGAACAGTCTATGACTTAGGTGGCTGGAGTCTATGATTCCGCCTAGTATAGAGGTCCTGGGTGGCAGGTTTTCAGCCTCCTAAGGGAGAAAAGGCGTTGTCGTGCCCTCTTCATGACTGTGTTGGTGTGTTTGGACCATGATAGATCCCTAATGATGTGGACACCGAGGAACTTGAAACTCTCGACCCGCTCCACTACAGCCCTGTCGATGCGAATGGGGGTGTGCTCGGCCCAAAATTTCCTGTAGTCCACGATAAGCTAATTTGTCTTGCTGACAGGGAGAGGTTGTTGTCCTGGCGCCACACTGCCAGGTCTCTTGCCCATAGACTGTTTCATTGTCATCGTGATCAGGCCTACCACCGTTGTGTCGTTGGCAAACTTGTTGATGTTGGAGTTGTGAGCGTCCACGCAGTACTGGGTGAACAGGGAGTACATGAGGGAACGAAGTACGCACCCCTGAGGGGCCACCCGTGTTGAGGGTCAGCGTGGCAGATGTGTTGTTGACTACCCTCGCCCCCTGGGGGCGTCCCATCAGTAAGTACAAGATCTGCAGCGGGAGGTGTTCATTCCCAGGGTCCTTGGCTAAGTGATGAGCTTGGAGGGCACTGTGGTGTTGAACGCTGAACTGTCGCCAATGAAAAGCATTCTCACATAGGTGTTCCTTTTGAACAAGTGGGAAAGGGCGGGTGTGGAGTGCAATAGAGATTGTATCACCTGTGGATCTGTTGGAGCGGTATGTGAATTGGGAGTCATGCGCTTTGGCCAATAAGAAGCTAACACACTGAAGACATTACAGTTCCATGCAGTCAATGCACTCTGAAGCAATCTTTACCAGCACGTGGTAAGTTACAGTAAGAGCCCTTTTATCTCGGTGAGACATGATCAAATGTAACGCTGTAAGAATGTAAGTCACATGTGCACAATGTGAATGCTTGCTAAGGGTGTGTGCAGCGCAGACATTCTGAACAGATGATCTGGCATCCCATCTGATACTCTGTACGAGCTCGGAACATGACATTCAATACCCTTCATTCGTTGCATTCACTCCATTCATACAAAACAGCCGAGGGAAGTGTACCTCCTTTTCTAGTTCCCTTCCTCCTATAAAAAAAGGGGAAAGAGTTGATGTCATGAACAAACTATTAATTTCATTGCGAGGTCATTCAAAAATAGACACTAAAACGGCAGGTCGATAGCCACAGCTCTTGCTGTATTAAACCAAAAGAGAGATTGGGTTAGTCACCGTACCAATACTCATCCCCCTATACAGCAAGGCTTCTCTATAGGGAGGTTATTGCATCGCTCTCTGTAACTGCAGAAGTGAGATCATACATCTGTACAGATTCCAATGGCACACCTGTATCCATATTTCTGCATGAACGATTGACTATGGCACACTTTCACACTTGACTCAAAAAACCCAGAGACTCCTTCACCACATAACACCAACTTAGACTTGTTAACGACTTTCAGCTTGATGTGTCAGTGTGGGTCAATTCTGGTTCCAGTTTTAGCCTCAGGTTTTGATTAACAATGTAAGTAGGGGTGGCTGCTTGTTGGTTGTGAACATACACAAAGAACTCATAGACAATGCAGTATGCATTATGTCTCCTTAAGTGTACAACCCCCTCTGCCTGTCTATGACCAACCATCAGTATGGATAACTATTGTCCACCCTTGCTTTCTGACCTGTTTTAGTCAATAGCAGCGTGCTTCTGTGTTTCAGGCAGGCAGGCAGACAGTCTACATGCTATCATGTCTAGGTCACTAGGCCAGTCTTTCACTCTGTCAAAACGTTCTGCCATTGTATCTCTCAATCAATCCTGGAGAGCCCCAGTGTGCACCGACCCACTCAGTTTTTTAAGATTGATTTTCATTGTGTTATCCATCCAGTTTGGCAGTCCAGCTGACGATCCTAAGTGCTTTAGTGGACCTTCATCCATTAACTACAGGCATGTGTGTGTGTGTGTGTGTGTGTGTGTGTGTGTGTCTATTTGGCCATCTGCTCTTAAGTGTCACAGGACGGGGGCTTTAGGAAGAGAAATCTAGAGCACTGGACACAGCGTCTAGGGAAGAACGGACAATAGCCATTATAAACAATATCGTCTCTCTATGTCTGTTTGTCGAGAAGAGCGGAAAAAGGTGTGTTTTGACAGGAAACACACACACACACACACACAAACACTGCCTCGTAGTTGCATTTTTACACCCCCCAAAAATATTCATATTCATGTTTCAAACCTTTAAGTTTATGAAAATTGTTCATTAATGAAAAACTGTCAAATAAAAACATATCTATACTGTGTTGGACCATGTATACAATAAAATCTTGCAATCTGAACTGAAGTTCCACAAATGTAACTAAAACATTTGATATGTCAATTCATTTTGTGAAACTACTGTCAAAATCGTAGGCAGCCAGACAGTGAATCAAGTGCATGCTACTCACCAGTAGATTCGCATCCACGTCCGTAAACAATCATCCAACGACAATCCAGTTCATGTAAAATTGTTGCCTTGACAAAACCCCTGTCAACGATTATAAATCGTCCTCCTCCGATTAAAAAAACAAGTATATTTAATCAGTCGCGGCTACACTAGTCAGGTTATGCATCAACTTCACTAGTTCAACAAAAATGGGAAATCCATCAAATACAATGTAGTCTAAACATACACGATAATAATAACACAACGAACGATAGTGTTCTCTGAGTATTCTTTATTGTTTCGTTGTAGCTCCTAGTATGCGGTTCGGGAGCGATTTCATCATTGCCAGTTCTTTGTTTCCTGCTTGCGTTCGCGTGCGTGGGCCTGCCGGTGTGGGGTTGTGCCCCCCCGAGATTTCTCCACCCTCTCTTTCCTCTGTCTCCCTCTCATCTCACACAACACAAACTGAACACAACTCGCTCTTTCAATAGAGTAAACGTCCTTTCAAAACAACACACTGACACACTGGTGGAGAGATATTATAATAGAAGTGCTTGAGAAGCATTGTCAGGAATTACTAAATAGCCTAACTCCTTTTAAATAGCCCTACTTTTTATAATATTGATCTTCTCTTTCTTTTTGTATGACTATAGGTCTCTTATTGCCATAATTCAGAATTACGTAGACGCAGATGATTTACTGTGTAATGCTTATTCATTTCCTTCCATACAGGTGCACAAATTGACAGGTGCTCAAGAGGGAGTTCCTAGTGACAGTGTCTGTCTCCTGTCCCGCCCCTCGACATTGCCTTTAGCCACGATTCATTTTTTGTTTTGTTTACTACTCTCTTCTAGCGACAATTTTTTGAAACAATTCAATAATTCTGGAGTCTGTAGAAACGTTTACACTGTACACTGTTTACACCTTTGACTGTCAAATCATACTCATAATAATCTATTGGGTTATAGTCCAGTCTTGGTTATTCTATGATTTTTTTAAATTGAATAGCCATTACATTTGTTATTGTCAAAATGTAAACATTGAAACCATGTTTTCCAAATATTACAGTGCTATTCATTAATGCATTTTGTGTTTGAAATAAAAGACCGTTTGCCATGAATGAGAAGTAGATCCAGTCACTTACAAAGCAATCTGAAAAATTGCCTAATTTTCAGAATGTGGAGGTGGAGGCAAAGCATCTCTTCATAAAGTGCTGTGGGATTTGTGCATTTTCCTAATCATAAATAATTTGATCACATACATTGTATATGCAATGGATAATTTATGAATGGAGAGTGAAAATGTACGTACGTATGTAATGCATTTTTTCCATTGCATAGAATAAAATACGTAGTTAGGCAGAGAAGGGTCTATTTAACTAGCGTGGCTACTCCTGCCGCGAGAAGATACTGCGGCTTTTCAGTGGTGAGGGAGTGGTGTTTACTTTGAATTGACGTTGTGTGCGTGAAAGGAAAAGTCTAAACGGCATTCTTGGGACGTCCCAACTCTGACGTCACTCCTCTGAAGTTGACGTTTAAAACGGTTACGTTAGGGTTACGGTTCAAGGTGTTATTTAAGCAATAAAGCCCGAGGAGGTGTGGTATATGGCCAATATACCACGGCTAAAAGCTGTTCTTATGCACGATGCAATACAGAGCGCATGGATACAGACCTTAGACGTGGAATATTGGCCATATACCACCTTATTGCTGTTATGAACTGGTTACCAACGTAATTAGAGCAGTACAAATAAAAGCTGTGTCATACCCGTGGTATACGGTCTAATATACCACGTCTGTCAGCCAATCGGCATTCTGGGCTCGAACCACCCTGCTTATAATGTTAGGATAAGGTTTAGGGCAAGGGTCACGATAAGGGTTAGGGCAAGAGTACGGTTAGGGTTAGGGTTAGGGTTAGGGTAAGGACGTCCCAATGATTCCATATAGCACTAACCCGTACGTGGAAACCCCTCCGCCGCTAGGGAAACGCTTTCAGACCAATCAGTGGTTGAATGTGTGAGGGAGCGTGTGTTTACATCACCCGTCAAATTGAAGAGCATTTAAATTTCGTCTTACAAGGTACGATTACTTACACGTTAGAATATGTGTGTTGTTATACAATATGTCATTTCAATGTAAGATATTGCAAGTATTGTGTAGAACATGATCACAACAGTACAGTACAGTACAGTAGCTATAAAATGTGTAACAACACCAGCTATAGTTAGCTAGCCAGCTAAAGTAACAGTACAGCTAGCGATGCAAAATACTGTTACCGTTATCTGTCTGGCTAGCTAGCTAGCTAATGGTAGCTAGCTAATCCATATACATTATAGCAGGCTTGTTAGCCGATTATCAGTCAACGTTAGCCAGTCAGCCTGACTGTTAGTTCGCTGAATGCCTAACGTTAGTTACTGTAGCTAGCTTATGTTCATTATGTGGCTAGCTATCATGGATGAAACAAATGCTTAGTTATGCGCATTATTCAGCAATGTACTAGTTCACTATCCACTGCGTGCGTGCGTGCGCGCGCGCGTGTGTGTGTGTTACACGTACTGAACAATGTGTTTTGTGTTGTTGGTTGGGTTTATCATGACCCCAATCCTGTTTGTTAACTCTGTTTGCATGTCAACAATTCTGTGGATCAGGTTTAAGTTTAAAGCTCAGAGGTGTGTGTGTGTGTGTGTGTGTGTGTGTGTGTGTGTGTGTGTGTGTGTGTGTGTGTGTGTGTGTGTGTGTGTGTGTGTGTGTGTGTGTGTGTGTGTGTGTGTGTGTGTGTGTGTGTGTGTGTGTGTGTGTGTGTGCACTGTGAGTCTCATCCCAGCGGAAGGTAGTTGGTGCTCCTTTCTGCTCCCAGGCAGAGGGGCCAATTAGGCTGTCAGGTCTTCAGGGCACACACACACACACACACACACACACACACACACACACACACACACACACACACACACACACACACACACACACACACACAGGTGTCCAGGGAAGGAACCAGAACAGGGGGAGAAGAGAGCAGGAGTCTATCCATAGTACCATCTATTTACTGCTGCTCCTGCCGGCCCCTGGACATGAACCACCACAGCAGGGGCCTGGTTCCTACTCTTGAGGGCTAACAAAGTCACTGGGGTTGTGGGGTGAGGGAGCTTGTTGTCTTGGGGAGAGAGAGAGAGAGAGAGAGAGAGAGAGAGAGAGAGAGAGAGAGAGAGAGAGAGAGAGAGAGAGAGAGAGAGAGATGAAAGGTGTATTTGATAAATCTTTGCTTGTCAGTGTTTTCCCCGTCTGTGTTTGTTAGTACTGTTTTGACCAGCCCCCACACGGTGCTTTTGATTGTTCTTTCCTCTGTATGTCTCTGTCTTTCCCTCCAGGACCAAACCCACAGACTCGCACTGAAACGATTACGGTAGCCACCAACAGGACGGACTCTCTGGTAACTGACCTTTTGCAGGTGAGTGCCGGTCTTTCTGGCCAGGAAAGGTGGATAGCTATTGGCACAAAGTTTAAACGCATGTCTTCCCATTATACGTTATCTCTGTTTTTCCTTCACAAGATCGAAATCGTAAATCTGTTGTAACTCAAGGTTTAGCCTATAGATGTGTTTTAGTCGATGTATTTTCCATCAAGGTGTGTGTGGTTTTAATTGGTGCTGAATCTCAGGTGCTAAACCACTACCCTAGTGGGAGTCGCTCTCTCTTCTGGGACTAGAAACCCACTGAGGACACAATACTGGAGAAGGAACCGTAGGCCTAAATTATAAAGAGAGTGCAGTATATGAGGAGAGGGGTGGTCTAGAGAGAACTCTTATCAGGCTATTAATGATCAAGTAATTGTCTCCAGTCGGTATTTATGGTGGGCTGTCACACTTGAGGAAGCAGTTTGGGACCACAAACGTATGGCTCAGTGTTTCTGTGTCTCCTTCACCTTCTCTTCCAGTGGAATAACTCTTGAACCATGAGCTCTGTGGCTGTGTTGACCCCGGAGAGCTTTGCTGAGCACCGCAGCGGAATCAAAGACCAGGAGATGACAGGTATTATACTGGTCTGGGACCAGTGGATAGAGTTCTAAAACGCTTTAAGGCTATAGCTAAGTCTGTATGGATTGTGTTTTGAGTGTCGGTTTGGCATTTTCTGCCTTTGAGGTTGCATTAATCTTTCTTTCTGCCTTTGTTTCTACCCCTCTATTTCCATGTCTCTGTCGCTCTCTCCGTCCATCCATCCCTCCCCTCCTTCAAGGCGGTGTACCCGAGGATGAGGCCTATATCCCCACCTACCTGGAGGCCTTCCCTCCGCTCCCGGAGAATAAGGGAGCTCCGGGGGACAAGTCTGGAGAGCCTGCCGGGGCGTGGGGCTCCAAGATCAGACCCATCAAAGCCTCTGTCATCACCCAGGTAACGGGCACATATGTCGAAGCACACGTACAGCACAGTCTGTTGTGGTCTCAGCATCACACCACCTTCTCCCCCCTCCTCCTCCTCCTCCCTCTCCTTCTCCCAGGTGTTCAACGTGCCCCTGGAGGAGCGGCGCTACAAGGACAACAGCCAGTTTGGTGACGGGGGCGAGGAGGCCAAGGTGTGCCTGGACATCATGCAGAGGACGGGGGCTCACATCGAGCTGTCGCTGGCCAAGGACCAGGGCCTCTCCATCATGGTCACTGGGAAACTGGACTCTGTCATGAAGGCCCGTAAGGAGATCGTGTCTCGGCTGCAGACACAGGTTCAGATTTTAGTTTTTCAATTTTAGTTTTCAAATCCAATCTCCATTCCCAGGTGCATAACGTTATAAAGCCTCTCCATGTTCAGCGTAGGGTTGGACGATATATCAAATGTCATACCGATCATATTTATTGTTATTGCGATATACATTTGTGTTTCTCCCTCCCTCCCTCCCTCCCTCCCTCCCTCCCTCCCTCCCTCCATCCCTCCCTCCCTCCCTCCCTCCCTCCCTCCATCCCTCCCTCCCTCCACCCATCCTCCCCTCCCTTGTTCACAGGCTTCGGCCACGGTGGCCATCCCCAAGGAGCACCACCGGTTTGTGATCGGTAAGAACGGTGAGAAACTCCAGGAGCTGGAGCTGAAAACGGCCACGAAGATCGCCATCCCCCGACCTGACGACCCCAGCCTCAACATCAGAATCACAGGCACCAAGGAGGGCATCGAGAAGGCTCGTCACGAGATACTGCTGATATCAGCCGAACAGGTCAGAGGGGGCCAGGGGTCAAAGGGAAAAATGATGATGATGATGATGACAGAGACGCTTCAGCTTTGAGCGATATGTTAATTATTTTTTTACATACTAATTATTGGGGCCGGGACGATACCAGTATCGCAATACTTGTTAGTATCGTGGAAAGGAAACAGAACACGAAGCGGCTTTAACTTTTTTAGGAAAACAGCCCTAATGTTGGAAACAAACATCATTATGTTGTCATCATAAAGAGAATGGTCCACGTCGTGTTTTCATTTTTTGCCATGAAATAAAATTGCATTATCGTCACAGCCCTACTAATGATATGGTACGAAACCCAGACAAAAAGACCCATGTTGATATGGTTACGTATGGTGTAGATATGTGTGTGTGTGTGTGTGTGTCATACAATACTTGATCGTTTTACATTTTTCTCCATCTCCTCTCCTCCAGGACAAGCGAGCAGTGGAGCGTCTCTCCCTGGAGAAGGTGTTCCACCCGTTCATCGCTGGGGCCTACAACCGTCTGGTCCAGGAACTGTGTCAAGAGACGGGGGCCCGCGTCAGCATCCCCCCGCCCAGCCTGCACAAGGACGAGATCGTCATCACCGGGGAGAAGGAGGCTGTAGCCCTCGCCATCAGCCGCATACGGGCCATCTACGACGAGAAGGTGTGTGTGTGTGTGTGTGAGAGCGAGAGCTGACCCGAACCCGACATCTTCACATAATATCCAAGCAAATGTATCGCTGAATGACATTGACTTACCTTTTGTCAGTGTCTGATGTCAAGGTTGGGTTTGCGAGGGAGCGGGTTGATTAGGAACCACTATACAATAAACTACACAGGGGTGCTAGCTAAACACTGTAGGAACCTACAAAACAGCAGTCAATCACAGAACATCCACACTAACGGATTCCCCCCCTCTGTGTGTGCCTGTGTGCGCACAGCCTGGGGGCGTTGTGGTTGACGCTGGACTGTATGGATTTGTGCGTCTTAGACACGATTTCACAGAAGCAGACGTTGTTAGACAATAGAGGTTCATGGTGAGGGAAAGTGAGTGTGTAAAGGATGGATGGAGGACCGTGCAGAGAACCATAGAGAGGACGAAGAGAAGGAGACATTGTGCTACAGTGGAGCCGTGGTGGGTTGGTGATACAGAGTAGGCAGAGATAATGGGTATGGATTCTAGTGGAAGGGAAAGACAATAGGATGGGAATGCTAATGGTACTTTACTGCATAATACTGTACTGTACCTGAGACTCTCTACTCTCCACTCTCTCTCTCCACTCTCTCTCACTCTCTCTTTCTCTCATGCACACTTTGTCTCTTTTTTTTGTCTGCCTCTATCCTTTCCCCTCTGTCACCCCTCCCCTTTCCTCTTCCTCCCCCTTCCTCACCTTCCCCACGTCCTCCAGAAGAGAAAGACCACCACCATCTCAGTGGAGGTGAAGAAGTCGCAGCACAAGTACATTGTGGGGCCTAAAGGCAACAGCCTGCATGAGATCATGGAGACCACCGGGGTTTCTGTGGAGATGCCCCCGCTGGACTCCTGCTCGGAGACCATCATCCTGAGGGGCGAGCCTGACAAGCTGGGCCCTGCACTCACACAGGTCTACGCCAAGGTGATTGGAGGAGGAGGAGGAAGTGGGGAGAGGAGAGGAGCGATTGTCTTGTTTGCTGATTTGTTGTCTGCTTTTAATCAACAAGTCAAGTAGTTTATTAATCACGTTGTGTGTGTGTGAGAGAGATATACAGCGTGTGTGTCTGATCCTGATTGCCTGTCTGTCTGCAGGCCAAGAGTGTGATGGTGGTGGAGGTGACGGCCCCGGCCTGGCTCCATCGCTTCATCATCGGAAAGAAGGGACAGAACATCGGACGCATCACACAGCAGCTACCCAAGGTGTGTGAGAGTGAGAGGTCGACATGAGAGCGTGAGAGACGGGATAGGGTGGGAGAGGGGAGAGAGAGAGAATTGGGGAGAGAGGCGGGAGAGGGGGAGAGATGGAGCGAGGGATATGGCAAAATATTTGGTTGCAGACAGAAACATGAGTTTATATGTTTAGGTGGTTAACAACAACACTCACCCGCCTGGGAAGTGCTTGGCTCAGACACATGTCTGTCAGTAGCGCCAACCAATCCCTGTATAGTGCACTACTTATGGATTACTCTTAAAAAGCCTGATATACCTGCTGCACTCCAGGGATTCAAGCTCTTTACCTCCCTAGCTACATTGAGACACACTTAGCTCACTGAGCTGACATGTGGAGGGAGCCAGAACCAGATGACCCCTTTAAGTGGCTTGACCCCTGACCTTTAACCTCTGTGTGTTTAGGTTCACATTGAGTTCACAGACGGCGAGGAGCGGATATCCCTGGAGGGCCCCACGGAGGAGGTGGAGCAGGCCCAGGTTCAGATACAAGACATCATCAGAGACCTGGTGAGTTCGGGCCCCCACCGCGGAGCTGCGTGACGGCACCTCGTTCCCACCGCAGAGCTGCCTGTCGCCGTCTCACTCTCTCACACACACACACACACACACACAACTGATCAATATCGATGTATCGCTCAATACGTTTTGTTCAAATGACACCTTTTCCAAATGCATTAACAGCAGCCCAGTCCTAACCCACCAACGTACAGAAACTCCCTAGATATGAGGACATCTTGCAAGGAACCAGGCCGTCTACTCTAACATGTAAACCCTGTTTCCTGGTGTTAAGCTGGTGAGGATGGACTACACTGACGTCAACATAGACCAGCGCTTTCACAGACACCTCATCGGCAAGAACGGAGCCAACAGTGAGTACACACACACACACACGCACAAACGCACAAACGCACACACACACACACTCTTTCTAATATATAGCCATGTAAATCCCATGCTGTGTTTTTCAGTTAACCGGATTAAAGAGCAGTACAAGGTGTCGGTGTGGATCCCACAGGAGCCGGATCGAAGCGGCCTGGTCCGGATCGAGGGTGACCCCAAGGGGGTGCAGCTGGCACGCAGGGAGCTGATGGAAATGGCACAGAGGATGGTGAGGACGGCGGGGGGGGGTGCCATCCTCTCCCATTCATTTGGTATAATGGCCCGGCAACTTGGACGGAGTCCATATTCAATGGTGACAACTGTTTTTTCCCCCCCTGGGCAGGAGAACGAGCGTACCAAAGACTTGATTGTCGAGCAGAAGTTCCACCGCGCCATCATCGGCCAGAAAGGGGAGAAGATCAAAGAGGTCCGGGATAAGTTCCCAGAGGTAACAAGGTTCAACTTTTTTTTTTAATCCCTTTATGATATTAGGAGTATAACTTCCCATTCTAGTTTGAAATCGGACTTTTTTTGGACGCTCTCTTTCAGGTCATGATCAATTTCCCCGACCCGGCTCAGAAGAGTGACATTGTGCAGCTGAGAGGGCCCAAGAACGAGGTGGAGAAGTGTGCCAAGTTTCTGGCAAAACTCATCGCAGACCTGGTACGACCTCACTGATTCATGCATTACTTCCTGTTTACAATGGACCACTTCCTGGTTACTCACCGCTCCTTTTTGTTTTTCTCTCAGATGGAGAACAGCTTCTCCCTCTCCATCCCCATCTTCAAACAGTTCCACAAAAACATCATCGGCAAAGGAGGCGCCAACATCAAAAAGGTGAGAGATGAAATGTGTGAAGAGTAGGACAAAATATTGGTCTAACTTTAAAGTGTTGACACATGCTTGTAACTAATAACCTCCATTTAAAATGTATGCCATTCTTATGATGTGTGTTTGTGCGTGTGTCCCACAGATCCGTGAGGAGACCACCACTAAGATTGACCTGCCCACAGAGAACAGTAACAGTGAGATGATAGTGATCACTGGGAGGAAGAACCACTGTGAAGCAGCCAGAGACAGGATCCTAGCCATCCAGAGAGAACTGGTGAGAGAACACTGTGTGTGTGTGTGTCTCTCTCTCTCTCTCTCTCTCAAGTGTCTCTCTCTCTCAAGTGTCTCTCTCTCTCTCTCTCTCTGTCGCTCTCTTTCTCTCTGTCGCTCTCTTTCTCTCTGTCGCTCTCTCTGTCGCTCTCTCTCTCTCTCTCTCTCTCTCTCTCGATGATTCAACCATTCCCCCTCCCTCCCTTCCTTCCTTCCTTTCTCTCTCTCTCCAGGCCAACATCAAGGAGTCAGATGTGACCATCCCGGCCAAGCTCCACAACTCTCTGATAGGCTCTAAGGGCTGCCTGGTGCGGGCTGTCATGGAGGACTGTGGCGGGGTGCACATCCACTTCCCCTCCGAGGGCTCCGGGTCAGACAGGGTGACCGTCAGAGGGCCCGCCGGGGAGGTGGAGAGGGCCAAGAGACAGCTACTACAACTGGCTGAAGAGAAGGTGAGGGAGGAGGAGGTAGAGGAGATATGGCAAGGAGGTCTGCCCCCCCCCCCCCCCGCCTTCATGAATTAGGCAGAATGTGGAAGAATTGGTTTCACATTTTTGGGTTTAATTGAATAGCACCAGTCTCTTACACCTCCTTTTTTTCTCTCCTCTCTTTCTCTCCTCTTTCTCCTCGTTTTACAGCAAGTGAACAACTTCACGGCGGAGCTGCAGGCCAAGCCGGAGTACCACAAGTTCCTGATTGGAAAGGGCGGGGTGAACATCCGTGGTGTGCGGGACAGGACGGGGGCTCGCATCATCTTCCCGTCTCCCGACGAGCCGGAGCAGGAGCTCATCACCATCATAGGCAGGGAGGAGGCTGTCAGACTGGCCCAGAAAGAACTGGAGACACTCGTCAAAAACCTGGTACTAGTCCGGATGATTTCTGTTGGAACAGATTCCTGTTCATTAGGTAGAAAGAGAAGCAAAAGCTTTTAAACAGGCGCTCGTCCAGTAACTTAACATGTTCAAGATTTGAAACTGTGGATATTAACAGCATAGAGAAAAGCATATATTTTTTGTTTTTTTGTTGGTCTGTAATTTACAAAGCTCAGAGGGGTCACATTTTTTTTTCTACCTCTGTTTTACTGATCCCCCATCTTCCTACTCCCCCACCCCCTCCTCTCCTCCTCCCTGCCCCTTCTCCCCCCTCTCTCTCAGGACGACGTGGTGGAGGACAGCATGGTTGTGGAGACGCGGCACCACCGGTACTTTGTCTGCCGGCGAGGCCAGGTGTTGAGGGAGCTGGCAGAGGAATACGGCGGCGTGGCGGTCAGCTTCCCCCGCACCGGGACTCACAGCGACCGCATCACACTGAAGGGGGCCAAGGACTGTGTGGAGGCAGCCAAACGAAGAATCCAGGAGATCATAGAGGATCTGGTAGGTTGGTGTGAGTGGGGAGTGTGTGTGGGGGTCTGGGGTGGTGTGTTCCATTCTGTTTATGTGTTCTGAAGTGTGTAGTCTTATATTGACTCAAGCCAATGCGTGATATGTAAAATAGTTTGTAATAACTTATGAATAACAACTCAACTCTGTGCAGTAATGACAACTACTCTATACAGTAATGACAACTCTATACAGTAATGACAACAACTCTATACAGTAATGACAACTCTATGCAGTAATGACAACTACTCTATGCAGTAATGACAACTACTCTATGCAGTAATGACAACTACTCTATGCAGTAATGACAACTACTCTATACAGTAATGACAACTCTATGCAGTAATGACAACAACTATATACAGTAATGACAACAACTCTATGCAGTAATGACAACTACTCTATACAGTAATGACAACAACTCTATGCAGTAATGACAACAACTCTATGCAGTAATGACAACAACTCTATACAGTAATGACAACAACTCTATGCAGTAATGACAACAACTCTATGCAGTAATGACAACAACTCTATACAGTAATGACAACTCTATGCAGTAATGACAACAACTCTATACAGTCAATGCCTTCAATGCTGCAGACATTTCTTTGGTACCCTTCCCCAGATCTGTGCCTCAACATAATCCTGTCTCAGAGCTCTATGGACAATTCCTTCAACCTCGTGGTTTGGTTTTTGCTCTGACATGCACTGTCAACTGTGGGCCTTAAATTGAAATCCTGTTTTTGCTTTGTCATTATTAGAGGTCGACCGATTATGATTTTTCAACGCCGATACCGATTATTGGGGGACCAAAAAAGCCGATAACGATTAATTGGACAATATTTTTTTTTACATGTATGTGCAATAATGACAATTACAACAATACTGAATGAACACTTATTTTAACTTAATATAATAGATCAATAAAATCAATTTAGCCTAGGGTAAATAATGAAACGTGTTCAATTTGGTTTAAATAATGCAAAAACAAAGTGTTAGCACATATTGCACTTTTACTTTCTTCTCTATGTAAGAAAGCTAACGTTTCAGTTCCTTTCTCAGAACATGAGAACATATGAAAGCTGGTGGTTCCTTTTAACATGAGTCTTCAATATTCCCAGGTAAGAAGTTTTAGGTTGTAGTTATTATAGGAATTATAGGACTATTTCCCTCTATACCATTCGTATTTAATTAACCGTTGACTATTGGATGTTCTTCTAGTCACTTTAGTATTGGCAGTGTAACAGTACAGCTTCCATCCCTCTCCTCGCTCCTCCCTGGGCTCGAACCAGCAACACAACGACAACAGCCACCACATCGAAGCAGCGTTAACCATGCAGAGCAAGGGAAACAACCACCCCAAGGCTCAGAGCGAGTAGCGTTCGCTAACTAGCCAGCCATTTCACTTCGGTTACACCAGCCTCATCTCGGAAGTTGATAGGCTTGAAGTCATAAACAGCGCAATGCTTGACGCACAACGAAGACCTGCTGGCAAAACGCACGAGAGTGCTGTTTGAAATGAATGTTTACGCACCTGCTTCTGCCTACCACCGCTCAGTCAGATACTTAGATACTTGTATGCTTGTATGCTCAGTCAGATTATATGCAACGCAGGACACGCTAGATAATATCTAGTAATATCATTAACCATGTGTAGTTAACTAGTGATTATGATTGATTGTTTTTTATAAGATAAGTTTAATGCTAGCTAGCAACTTACCTTGGCTTACTGCATTT
The DNA here is from genome assembly GCF_045791955.1 of Oncorhynchus clarkii lewisi. NCBI lineage: Eukaryota > Metazoa > Chordata > Actinopteri > Salmoniformes > Salmonidae > Oncorhynchus > Oncorhynchus clarkii. Next base: position 35,096,846 of record NC_092167.1, on the reverse strand, counting down.
GCGTAACAGCCAGTCTCCCTGTGGAGTGCAACGAGAGAGGCAGGTCGTTATTGTGTTGGACTAGTTAACTGTAAGGTTGCAAGATTGGATCCCCCGAGCTGACAAGGTGAACATCTGTCGTTCTGCCCCTGAACAAGGCAGTTAACCCACCGTTCCTAGGTCGTCATTGAAAATAAGAATGTGTTCTTAACGGACTTGCCTAGTTAAATAAAGATTAAATAAAGGTGTAAAAAAAAAAAAAATGAAATCGGCAAATCGGTGCCCAAAAATACCGATTTCCGATTGATATGAAAACTTGAAATCGGCCCTAATTAATCGGCCATTCCGATTAATCGGTCGACCTCTAGTCATTATGGTGTATTGTGTAGGTTGATGAGGAAAAACATGAATTTAATCAATTTTAGAATAAGGCTGTAATGTAACAAAATGGGGGAAAATTCAAGGGGCCTGAATACTTTCCGAATTCACTGTAAATATACTGTGTGTACAAAACATTAAGGACACCTCCCTAATATTGAGTTGTACCCCCTTTTGCCCTCAAAACATCCCCAATTCATCGGGGCATGGACTCTACCAGGTGTCGAAAGCGTTCCACAGTGATGCTGGCCCATATTGACTCCAATTCTTCCCACAGTTGTGTCAAGTTAGCTGGATGTCCTTTTTGGCGGTGGACCATTCTTGATACACACGGGAAACTGTTGAGCGTGAAAAACCCAGCAGCGTTGCAGTTCTTGACACAAACCAGTGCGCCTGGCACCTACTACCATACCCCGTTCAAAGGCACTTACATTTTGCTGTCTTGCCCACTCACAATCCACGTCTCAAGACTTAACCTGTCTCCTCCCCTTCATCTACACGGATCGAAGTGGATCTAACAAGTGACATCAATAAGGGGTCACAGCTTTAACTACAACTAAAGACACTCATTGACACATTTGAAATGATATAGCAGTGTGATGCCTGACTGCACCGTTGGTGACGTGGCACGCATCCCTTGGTTGACGTAATGCAACGCCTGCGCTTCTAGTCGGGCAGGAAGTCGACCATTGTGTAGTCTGTTTTGATGACCGTCTCCCTCCCTCCAGGAGGCCCAGGTGAGTGTTGAGGTGGCGGTCCCCCAGCGGTACCACAGGGCTGTGATGGGGCCTAAAGGCGTCAGGATCCAGCAGATCACCAGAGATTACGAGGTGCAGGTCAAGTTCCCGGAGAGAGACGACAACAACACAGCAGGTCAGCCAAGGCGGTCTGGAAATGAATGGAAGTACTGTGTATATGGAGGCTGGGGGGGGGGGGGGGGGAGTGTGTGTGTCTGTTGTTCCATGTAGTGACTCTGTTATTCAATGTGTTTGCATGGGCTAATAGCAGTAAGGTCAACAACAAACAATGTAATCCAATATGTATTGATAATTTTTTTTTAATACATCCAGGGGCCTTAAAATTCCAAATCAAATAGCTAAATGGTCCTTGGTATGACCTTAAAAAAACATCCATATAGTTTAGTAGAACCCCCCCCCCCCCCCCTCCCCTGGTTTAGACAGGGCTTAGACTGTAATGGGTTAACCTGTTAACCTACACCTATCCGGCACCTTCATTTCTACCTAAAAAAAAAACATGACCCCATTTTTGTTGTTTGGTTCAAAACACGTCATCTTGAAATTGAACATCCGGAGTTTCACCAGAAACTCCAAAAAAGCTGTGTTCTTGTTGCCATGGTGACGCTGCAGGACAGGAGCCCCCTCAGGAGAACGGTGACGCCAGCCCGGAGGCGGAGTTTGTCCTTCGCAAGTGTGACGTCATCACCATCTCAGGGCGGACGGAGAAGTGTGAGCTGGCAAAGATCGCCCTACTGGTATAAACTGTTAAGATGTTAACTTTTCACACTCTGTTGGGAGAGTGTTGTGTCCTTTATTTTTTTCCTCACACTCTCTCTCTCTCTCTCCTCTCTTTCTCACTCACTCACACACACACACACACACACACACACACACACACACCCCCTCCAGGCTCTGGTCCCCGTCACGGAGGATGTTGAGGTGTCATTTGAGCTACACCGTTACATCATTGGTCAGAAGGGCAGTGGCATCAGGAAGATGATGGAGGAGTATGAGGTATGGAGCTCCATCGCCCTCCTCTGGTGGACGTGTAGAACTGCAGCTCTGACGTTCAAATCTTGATGTACTGCACACTGCGTTTGCTCATCATAGCCTTTTTGACACGCAAACTACTGTCGTCCCTGATATTCAATTCTGCAAATAATTAATATTTTAGTGCGTTACCTCATGTTAAGTTGGTCTTAATCAGATTGCCGTCAAACTGATAGTTGTTCTACTGTGCCTTCTCTAAGAAACTGTGGGAAAATCTGACTAAATTTGACTCTGTACTGTAACTCCCTGTGTGTGTCTTGGTGTGTTTGTGTGTGTGTTTGTGTGTAGGTGAACATCTGGGTACCCCAGCCGGAGCAGCAGTCGGATGTGATCAAGGTGACAGGTCAGGTGGCCAACGTAGAGCGAGCCAAGTCAGGCCTGCTGGAGAGAGTCAAAGAACTACAGGCTGAACAGGAGGACAGGGTAGGAACACACACTAAATAGGGAGACACACACACACAGTACTGACTAGTTTATCTCCCTGTCCCTCCAGGCCTTGAGGAGCTTCAAGGTCTCCATCTCGGTTGATCCTAAGTTCCACCCCAAGATCATTGGCCGGAAGGGAGCGGTCATCTCTCAGATCCGCAAAGACCACGACGTCAACATCCAGTTCCCAGATAAAGGGGACGAACTGCAGGTCAGGAGAGTGTGTGTTTTGCTCTTTTCTGTTGTTCTCTCTCTCTCTCCCTCTCTCTCTCTCTTTCTCTTCCACCACTCCCTCTCATCTTTCCTTTCTCATTTTTGTGTGTTTACAGTTTCTTCTCTCTCTTCTCGCCCTGCCATGTCCTCTTCTCCTCTCTGTTCTTTCTTGTGTTCTCATCTCTCCCCGTCTCATCCT